>NC_051062.1:635000-935000 GCF_904848185.1 Acanthopagrus latus
TTTGGTCACGGGTTTGTTCTGTGATAAAACCACTTCAAGCAAAAAACGTATTAGATCCTGCATCCTGGCCCAAAAATCTCATCAAATGGGGCTCTGTATCAGTTAGGGGTCTTTGACCTGAAGAACCCCAGGACCATCATTCAAATGGATCATAATTCCTAGAGACACTTGCCTGAAATTTTCCACGATGTAATGGTTGGATTACCATGGAATTTACTGAGTACATACTGGTGCTAAGGGGATAAATCATTTAGGTTTTAATCACCCTAGGATCTTTTGTTGCCTTCAAACACTAGCTCTAAGCATATTGAAATCATCATTTTCCAACACTACATACTTTGAAATGACATAATAGACCATCGACTAACTGTTCTGAGCTAGTGGACTTTTCAAAACTAGTTTTTACTAATCATGTCATACCTCCAGTACTTCCGCCTGCTGACGCAGCCAGAGTGTATGCTCTATGAAGGGTATAAGCCAAACTGAGAAACTGATCTCTATCCCTTTTACTTATCTCCCTTCCCCCTACACACTGCACCCAAAATAGATGGATTTGTGCAATGAGGAGTTGACAACTACTCTATTTTAAACCCCACAGTCTCAGAGTCAGTGTAATGTGAGATTCTCTGGCTCTGTCTGTGTGGGACAAGCACAGTATCCCACAGTCCCTGTCAATTCTCACCTACACATACATGAAGAGAGAAGTCACTGACAGGCATGTCTGAAATACCTCCCAAACCAATGTAGACTAAAAGCAATATATACATGTACTCTACTTCTTTTGCATGCTAGTGTGATGCCAGTGATAGTGTTCTTACTCCTTTATCCCCATGTTGTACACGTTAAAAAAAGATAAAACAAATAATGCTGCATAAAATATATATTTATACCCAAGTCAAATATAAAATGCTGTTGATTGTTGATCTTGAACTTTTAACCCTTTTCTTCATCATCAGTCAAATCCTTAGCACTGGAACTTTATTTATGTTTGGTATTGTTCCAGTCAGCCAGACACAAGGATTGGGACAGTGTGAAGGCTTATAAGTTGTTCAAGACTGGTTTACGATCCCTAAGTCAAATAAATCAGGTGCAGTAAACAATTGCACAGCCAAAAATTCCCATCCTAGTGCATTTAACCTAGAGGAGTCTTAGCTTTGCATAACAATTAAGCATTTATTATTAATCATATTAAGCTTTAGATAACACATCATAACATCATTGATATACAGCATAGTTTGGAGAACAAATTCATAATGAAGTTTCCAAAGGCTAGTGGCAGTCAGAAACAGCTGAGATGGAAAGAGCAAAGGACAGAATGAGAGAGGAGATCAGATCGAGATGAAGATTGCAAAGTGGCTGAAAGTGGAGATGAGCTCAGACATGCCAACGACATTTCTTCTCTTAGTTTGGACCACTGACTCTGCCTGCATTGACCCACTTGACCCATTTAGCTAACTACTGCTAATGTTTAATTCCTCCTCCCCATACAGTCTTAGAGAAAGCATGTCAGTCATCATCAGTTTAGAATAATAGCTGATTCATGTGACACTTTGCCTGTCTGTTTTGGCGAGTGGCAAATATTGACACCCGAGTAAAGACCCGAGCCCAGGACCTCATTTAACTCTAACTTGTCTGCGTAAAAAGAAAAAGAATGTGTTATTTAAGGTGTCGGACAGGGTGGTGTGAGGTGAAGAGATGACAGGAAAAGCACTGCATCAGCCCATTCATCAACCAGATATGACATTCTCCAGCAGGATTCATTTGCCCCCTCTGAATCTGATCCAGTGCCACATCAAACCCAAGCTCTTTCCATGTAGGGACGGTCTAAAGTGGGAAATCACTTTCCATGATAAAGTTACCTAACGCGACTGGTGTGTTTGTGTATCAGTGTGTGCATGCATGCATGCGTGAGAGAGTTAGAAGAGCAAGAAAATGAAATCAAGTCAATTTTATTCATAAAGTGCTAAATCATAGCCAACAGTTATCTCATCACGTTAATGAAAAAATGATTTGCCACAAATACTTCAACTGGTTATGGCTCAGACTCTCAAGTTCAAAATGGACAAAAACTTTCTTCTGTCTCACCCACTCATATGTAACCAAACGTATTGCCAGTCATAAAATGGTAAATGGACTTGAATTTACAAACTGATCAGCTACAACACCAAAAGTAACCGGTCGATCTTTTTATATTACAAAGAGAATTTCTGTACCATCCGACCTAACACCATTACAGACCAAGTACTCCCCTTCATGGCAAGGGCACTCTCTGATGGCAGTGCTGTCCCAGCAGGACCTTGTGCACAGATACACCATTTAAACTGCTCAGGCGTAGGAAGCATTTGGTTTAGGGTTAGGTTTGGAGGTTCTCCCTAGGGCCCCATGATTAATCTGGCAGTCATGCTTAGTGAAATGCATAGATAGATAGATAGATAGATAGATAGATAGATAGATAGATAGATAGATAGATAGATAGATAGATAGATAGATAGATAGATAGATAGATAGATAGATAGATAGGTAATGTCTTTAGCAAGTTACAGTTTTTGACAAAGAAACAAACAGGATTACAGGATGGGTTGTGCCCACTACAGCATCACACTTTGTACTCTTCACCTCTATTTTTGGCATTGACAGACCCTAGTGAATTATCAAAAAAACTAATCTATGTTCTAGTTTGAAAACAGTAATATTTACTTGTGTGTTTAGGTTAAGAGATGTGCACTGTTTTTTGTTTGTTTGGTTGTTAGGTAGCTTACATATCTTTTCAAAGATAAAACTGAAATGCAGGGTGGGGTTGTGTCCCTGAAACATCCATGATGTTGTGCTGGGTGTCCGCTTCAGTATTTTCAAAAACTCCTGCATAAAAGTACTTTACGCTGGAGCATGAAATGTTCACATACAAATGAATATCTTTTATTTTCAAGTCAATGTCAAATGAGTTCACACATTATTGATTAGGCCTATACCCTCCAGAAAAGTATCTCTTTGTTTTGTTGTATACCAGGGTTTTTAAATATGTGAGTGTCTGTAAAGACACCCTGCACTGGTACGGCTGTAGCTGCATTTTTTTGTGAGTGAAAGGGGGGAGTTGCAACAGTATAGAACTTAAATAAGGCATTTTGACATGGTTTAGGGTTTCTTTTTTTCTGTTTCATTTTTTCCATGTGTCATGTTTCATCCTCTATGCCCTCTCTTCTGCCTGTTTGTTTCCCCACACCTCTTGCTCTTCACCTCTGTTCCATTATTTATTTATTTATTTGTTTGTTTGTTTGTTTGTTTGTTTGTTTAAGAGGGACAGTGCAGGGCTCTCAGCCATACCATCTGTAGTCCCTGGGCAGGAACAAATAATATGAATCTAACACAGACAAGCACATGCTAAAAAAAAATCAAAAAACAAAAAACAAAACAATAAACACAACAAAAACAAAACAAAGCAAAACAAAAGAACTCATCACACAAGCAGCCTTTCAAACAACAACAATAACACAGTTTCACACTCTTAAAACAGAATAAAACACAACAACAAGAATACAATCACAATTTTAAGACACAACAAGACAATGTTAAGATACAACTATGTGCACAGAATATGCCATAAATTGCACACACAAATCAAGCATCCGCGAGAGCATTTTTTCCCCTGAGCGCTTTTCCATGCACTTAAGAGCTATTCTTTATCCTGCATCTCTGCCCCCTGGCACAATATCGTGGCCTGTAAGGAGAAAGACAGCTCGAGCGTGTCATGACTCCTGTTGTGTTGTTCTTGTGTCTGGTTTTTGGTTTCTTGTTTATGATTTACATCCTTGTATTATGTCTTGTGTTATGTTTTTTCCTTGTCTTGTGTGTCATGTGTTTGATTTTCCATGCCCTCATGTGTCCTTTAAGTTTCTCTCATGTTCTCCCCTCTGGCTCCCTCTGTCTGTTGTCTTGTTCCCTCCTGGTCTGTTCCTCTGTGCTCCTCCCCCTCATTATCTCACCTGGCTTCCTCCCTCCTCTCTCCTCACCTGTGCCTCGTCATGTCATTAATGTCTGTGTATTTAGTCTCTGTGTTTCCCCTCACTCCTTGCCCGGTCATTGTTTGCTGTATTCTGTCTTGTGCTTTCTGCTTTCTGTTTGCTGCTCCATGCTCCATGCTCCATGCTCCATGCTCCATGCTCCATGCTCCATGCTCCATGCTCCATGCTCCATGCTCCATGCTCCATGCTCCATGTCCGTTTGGTATGTTTTTTGGTTTTGAGTTTTCCATGTTTTAAGTTGAACTTTGAATTTTTGCTTTGTACTTTGTCTGGCTTTTTTCTGTTGCTACTTTGTCTTGCCCTTTAAGTTGTTACTTTGCCTTTTTGCCCTGATTTTGTCTGCTTTTGTTTTTTTGTAACGGCCTTATTAAAGCTCGCCTTTTATTCTCCCTATTTTTGCCTCCCGAGTTTACTGCGTTTGGGTCCACCTTTTCCCTTCCATAGTTTTCCCTTTTATCCCAACCTGACAGAGCGTGCGCAGAGTCTGCTCGCAATACCCTCCCCTGCTAAATTTTTTTTTTTTTTTTAGTGGGCGGTTTTTGTCAGTAAGGGGGTGGGCCTGGGGCATGCCAATCACCACTGTATCCCCGAATATAATTGGTTTAGCGTATTCGCCATTTGCACAGCAGGGTACGGCAACACCACTAGGACAAACGGCACAAACACAGCCCTGAATGCCTGAATGACATGTATTGTGATTTGGTGTCTTGACTTGAATGTTTGCAAAATGCCACACAGAGCAATGAACTTCAGTATGTTTGTCTAAGTGCTGTCTTTTCTTTCCTCCATCATTGACATTAATCCGATAAAATGCTGATCATTTTTTATAACTTGGACCCTGTTGCATACATATTTTATTTTTGGTAAAACTGTTTTGTTCATATTCTCGATCTAGGCTACTTCTTTCTCTCAAAAATATAAACGTAATATAAGAAAAATAGAATAATAAACATAACTAGAAAAATTGTATTTCCTGCGAAAATACAGTGTGAATGCTGCAGGCTGAAACGCTCTCGGAAATCTGCTGAACGACCTGGCGAAAAGTTGAAAAATTCGAAAAGCTGGAAAAAAAAAGTTGAACATGTTGATAGTTGAACAGTTCCATAGCTGAACAGGAAGCGGAATGGTTGAAGGAGTTGAAATGGCAGAAAGATGAATATTTCAAGAAGAAGAGACAGGAAAGTTGACGAGGGCTGAAAGAGTTTAAAAAGTGGAACGTTTTCATAGCTGAACATGAAGTTGAATGTTTGAAGGAGTTGAAAAGGCAGGAAGATGAATATCTGAAAAGGTTGAAAAGCTGTAGCTTAAGAGGGCAGAACGAGCATCAAAATGTGAAAAAAGACTGAAAAGGCCAAAAAGTTGTAGAGTAAGAGGGCAGCAAGAGCTTTAAAAGGTGAGAAAGGGTTGAAAAGGTGAAAGGATAAAGGAATAAAGAGCTTAAAATGGTTGCACACATGCTGGAGCAGGAGCAGAGCCAAAGGTGAAAATGTCCCCATAAGGAAATGGAATGGGAAAACACCTGACAAACTCTTGCGATCTTTGAAAAAACTGTAATGGTTATGGCCAAAATATGTGTATATTATAAAGTTGGAATGGTGTCTCTACCTCAAAGTATGAAGGACAGGAAGAGGTGCTAAGTCGATGACTCTGGAAGAGGATTTGAAGATTTTCCCATTTACTTCAGTGTTAAATTTTGTTTAGAAAAAGCTGAATTTCTAAAGAAGTTTGAAAAGTTAAAAAGCAAAAAAGTACAAGGTTGGAATAGCTTAAAAAGTTGAACATTTTAATAGTTGAATGGTTTCTTTAGCTTAAAGTATGCAGAAGTTATAGCAGAATGAAATTTGAAAAATTCCCCATAAGGATGAATGGGAAAACGCCTCCGATTTGAAAGAAAACTGTAATGTTTGTAGCTGAAATATCTATATGGTGAGTGAGAGGAGGAGTTGCTGAACGAGGTCATGGTGTTTTTATTTCTGGAAAGTGAGAAATGAAGGCACAGAAGCGAGAGAGAGAAAAGGTACCGTCTGCTCTTCAGCAGAAATTTTGGCTCAAAATTAACATTGCGGCTTATGGAGGAACTGTTGGACTTCTTGTCGCTCTCGGGCTTCTAGATCCAAAACCGTAAGTCCCACATCTGAAATAAGACCATCAGATGAAAGCCCACAAGACTTCCTACATTTCTATGCATATATTGTCTATGTCAAGTAAAAGATGTGGGAACCAAATCGAGCTGAAGAGAATTTTTCTCCCTTTTTTCCCAGCTGTTCTACACTCTGGGCAGCGGCAGTTGATGATGTCACGCACTCTAGCCGGCGCAATACACACCCATTATAAAATCAGAAGAGGAGCTAAAACGCCTCGAAACTAAAACTGCGATGATTTCAAAACCGTACAAGATTTTAAAAAACTGAATACATCGGTAATAGTGCAAGGTCTGCTGAGTGTTTTAAAGTTTGAATGGTGTCTCTAGCTGAATGTATGAGGGAGAAGAAGAGGTTGAAAGGCGATGAGTTTTGAAGTGGATTTGAAGCTTTTCCCATTTGCGGCAATGTTAAATTTTTTTTAGAAAAAGCTAAATATTTGAAAAGGTTGAAAAGTTGAAAATTACAAGGTTGAAAGAGCCTAAAAAGCTGAACATTTTAATATTTGAATGGTTTCTATAGCTGAAGGTATGCTGAAGTTATAGCAGAATGAAATTTGAAAAAATCCCCATAAGGATGAATGGGCAAAATTTTGCAGAAAAAGCTGAATATTTCCAAAAGTATAAAAGGTAGAAAAAAGAAAAATACAAGCAGTAATGTCGTTAAAAAGCTGCACATTTTGATACTTGAATGGTTTCTATAGCACAAACTTTGTAGGAGGAGAAAGGTGCCGAAAACGTACGGAATCAGGAATAACTAGAAAAATTGTATTTCCTGCGAAAATACAGTGTGAATGCTGAAGGCTGAAACGCTCTTGGAAATCTGCTGAACGTCCTGGCGAAATGTTGAAAAAGTCGAAAAGCCGGAAAAGTTGCAAAGTTAAAGGCCGAAAGAGGTTAAAAAGTTGAACATATTGATAGTTGAACAGTTCCATAGCTGCACAGGAAGAGGAATGGTTGAAGCAGTTGAAATTACAGAAAGATGAATATTTTAAGAAGATGAAGAGACAGGAAGGTTGAAGACGGCTGAAAGAGTTTAAAAAGTGTAACAATTTCATAGCTGAACATGAAGTTGAATGTTTGAAGGTGTTGAAAAGGCAGGAAGATGAATATCTGAAAAGTTTGAAAAGCTGTAGCTTAAGAGGGCTGAACGAGCTTAAGAATGTGAAAAAAGATTGAAAAGGCCAAAAAGTTGCAGAGTAAGAGGGAAGAACGAGCTTAAAAAGGTGAGAAAGGGTTGAAAAGGTGAGAGGATAAAGGAAGAAAGAGCTTAAAATGGTTGCACACATGCTGGAGCAGGAGCAGAGCCAAAGATGAAAATGTCCCCATAAGGATGAATGGGAAAACGCCTGACAAACTCCTGCGATCTTTGAAAAAACTGTAATGGTTATGGTCAAAATATTTATTTAATGAGTAACAGGAGACATTGTTAAACGAAGTGATGTTGTTTATATTTCTGGAAAGAATATTTTAAAAAGATCAAAAGGCAGAAAGTCCAATATCTGAAGAGGTTGAAAAGCTGTATCTTAAGAGGGTAGAACGAGCTTAAAAAGGTGAAAAAAGACTGGAAAGGCAGAAAGATTGTAGAGTAAGAGGGCAGAAGGAGCCTAAAAAGGTGGAAAAAAGGTTGAAGAGGTGAAAGGATAAAGGCATAAAGAGCTTAAAATGTTTGCACACATGCTGGAGCAGGAGCAGAGCCAAAGATGAAAATGTCGCCATAAGGATGAATGGGAAAACGCCTGACAAACTCCTGTGACTTTTGAAAAAAATGTAATGGTTATGGCCAAAATATTTATATATTATAAAGTTGGAATGGTGTCTCTAGCTCAAAGTATGAAGGACAGGAAGAGGTGCAAAGTCGATGACTTTGGAAGAGGATTTGAAGATTTTCCCATTTACTTCAGTGTTAAATTTTGTTTAGAAAAAGCCGAATTTCTAAAGAAGTTGAAAAGTTAAAAAGCAAAAAAGTACAAGGTTGGAATAGCTTAAAAAGTTGAACATTTTAATAGCTGAATGGCTTCTTTAGCTTAAAGTATGCAGAAGTTAAACCAGGATGAAATTTGAAAAATTCCCCATAAGGATGAATGGGAAAACGCCTCCCAAACGCCTCCGATTTGAAAGAAAACTGTAATGGTTGTAGCTGAAATATCTATATGGTGAGTGAGAGGAGGAGTTGCTGAACGCGGTCATGTTGTTTTTATTTCTGGAAAGTGAGAAATGAAGGCACAGAAGCGAGAGAGAGAAAAGGTACCGTCTGCTCTTCAGCAGAAATTTTGGCTCAAAATTAACATTGCGGCTTATGGAGGAACTGTTGGACTTCTTGTCGCTCTCGGGCTTCTAGATCCAAAACCGTAAGTCCCACATCTGAAATAAGACCATCAGATGAAAGCCCACAAGATTTCCTACATTTCTATGCATATATTGTCTATGTCAAGTAAAAGATGTGGGAACCAAATCGAGCTGAAGAGAATTTTTCTCCCTTTTTTCCCAGCTGTTCTACACTCTGGGCTGCGGCAGTTGGTGCGCGCTCACTCTAGCTGACGCAATACACACCCATTATAAAATGAGAAGAGGAGCTAAAAATCCTTCAAACTCAAACTGCGATGATTTCAAAACCATACAAGATTTTAAAAAACTGAATACAGCGCAAATAGTTCAAGGTGTTGTGAGTATTTTAAAGTTTGAATGGTGTCTCTAGCTCAAGGTATGAGGGAGAAGAAGAGGTTGAAAGTCGAGGAGTTTTGAAGAGGATTTGAAGCTTTTCCCATTTGCGGCAATGTTAAATTTTTTTTAAACAAAGCTTAATATTTGAAAAAGTTGAAAGGTCGAAAAGTTGAAAAGCACAAGGTTGAAAGAGCTTAAAAAGCTGAACATTTTCATGTTTGAATGGTTTCTATAGCTGAAGGTATGCTGAAGTTATAGCAGAATGAAATTTGAAAAAATCCCCATAAGGATCAATGGGAAAAATTTAGCAGAAAAAGCTGAATATTAGCAAAAGTATAAAAGGTAGAAAAAAGAAAAATAGACGCCATCATGTCCTAAAAAAGCTGAACATTTTGATGGTTGAATGGTTTCTGTAGCACAAAGTTTGTAGAAGGAGAAGCGAGCCAAAAAACGTACGGAAGAATAATAATAAATTCCAGAAGAACAATAGTGTGAATGCTGACTCAGCATTCACACTAATAAAGATAAATTCCAGAAGAACAATAGTGTGAATGCTGACTCAGCATTCACACTAATAATGAAGAAGATAAAGATAAAGATAAATTCCAGAAGAACAATAGTGTGAATGCTGAAGGCATTCACACTAAAAAAGATAAAGATAAAGATAAATTCCAGAAGAACAATAGTGTGAATGCATTCAGTATTGTATTGTATTGTATTGTATTGTATTGTATTTCCTGCAAAAATACAGTGTGAATGCTGAAGGCCGAAGGGAAATCTTCTGAATGTACTGCTGAAAAGATGAAAAAGCTGAAAAGCTGGAAAAGTTGAAAAGTTAAAGGCAGCAAGAGCTTAAAAAGCTGAACCAATTGATAGCTGAACAGTTTCTGTAGCGGAACATGAAGCAGAATGTATAAAAAAGCTGCAAAGGCACAAAGATGAATATTTTTAAAGGATGAAAAGGCAGAAAAGCTGAGGACGGCGGAAAGAGTTTGAAAAGTTGAACATTTTCATATCTGAACATGAAGCAGAATGGTTGAAGGAGTTGAAAAGGCAGAAAGATGAATATCAGAAAAAGCTAAAAAGCTGTAGAATAAGAGATCTGAAAGAGTTTAAAAAGGTGAGAAAAGACTGAAAAGGCTAACAAGTTGCAGAGTAAGAGGGGAAAAAGAGCATAAATAGGTGAGAAAAGACTTAAAAGACAGAAAGAGCTTAAAATGGCTGCATCGTCTATGTAAAGTAAAAGATGTGGGATCCAAATCCGGTTGAAGAGAATTCTTTCTCCAGTGTTCCAGCTGCTCTCCAATCAAGTGATTGTGTCACTCACTCTAGCTCACGCAATACACACACGCATTCTACAGATACACGCTGGAGAAGTAGCAGAGACAAAATGTCCCCATAAGAATGAATGGGAAAATGCCTCCCAAACCCCTGCGATTTTACAAAAAAACATAACTGTTAGGGCCAAAATATCTATATGGTGAGTGAGGGGAGACATAGCCGAACTCGGTGATCTTGTTTTTATTTCTGGAAAGTGAGAAATGAGGGCACAAACGCGAGAGACAAATCAGGTACCGTCTGCTGTCTTCCAGAAATTTAGGCTCAAATTTACCATCACCAAATCTGATAGTGAATACACCAGTGTTCGGTTGCTGCGCTACTTCCTAAGACATCTGCATCCACCTCAGTTCCCGTCTCATCATAAACTCTGACCCCTTCACTGACAGGTGGGATGGAGAACTTCAGAAAAGCTTATGAAAAAGCACAAGCAGGGAGATATTACATATGAGCTACACCACAGAAACGCCCTCAGTGATCTCTTTTGATGATGCCACTAGCATGGGTACGCTGACCTACCATCAATTTAAAATACAGTAGATAACACACGAGTTCAGTGAGAAACAAAATTCTTTGCTGTGACCTCCGGAAATCTCCAAAAGGTAGCTTGTCATAAAGTGAGAGATGGAGATTATTTTTAATCCATAACACAACTGACATGCATCTTCAAATTTCATGCGCTGACACATCCACTTTCCTTTTGTTTTTACAATGATGTGTGACTGCTGACTTACCAGAATTCAAATATTCATCCAAGCTTGGTTCACTGATCTTGACATATTTCTGTTCATTATTTATTTTTGTTTTAATCAACATGATGGCATCTGTAAAAACAACAAAACAAAATCTGTAATATGATCTATAACACAAAGCTACCCTGAAAGTAACAGCAGCTTCTATTGGCATATTACAGTACAGGAAAATAGTATTGATCAATTTGAGCTTAAAACATCACAATAAGAATTTAATTTCAGATTTTAAGCCACTGGACTGCGTGGAGTCTCTGAGGCGTGCAACCAGAAACTAATGAAAAAATAAAGTTACTATTAACTTATTTAAAATGTTTCTTACCATCACAAGACGGTAGCACATAACAGACAAATCTGTAAAACAAAGAAGAAAAATAAATGAATTCAATGTAACATCCAAAGGAATAAAGGGACAACAAAGTCAGCTAGCACATATAAACATATAAAGAGATGTTTTAATGATTAAGAACTGCCACCAGGCTATTTTGCCTTCATTCATTTCCTATAGCAGATAAGCCATTGCTGCAGTAGATATGAAGTTATGACAGGGCTTTTCCAAGACTTTTTGGTGGCCATCAAAGACAAATCAGGCCAATAAAGTATATAAAAACAGCCATTTCAATTTTCAATGATAAATCTGTATCTCTCAAGTGTGATCACAAAATATTACATCAATATCACACTCTATTAATTACAATAATGAGTAAAGAATGTTTTAATGACATCATTTGCTTGTCTCTTAAATCATGATTTGGCAAAAAAAAAAAAACAGCAGATCATGTACATGTGGGGATAATGGGGATAATGGCAATGATAATAATTACTGAAACGTATCAGTAACGTCGGAGGCATGTGCACGTGTCTGGGCACGACTTTGATCATTTAATGGAGCCTGGTTCTCCTTAAATATCGAGTTTCGGTGCCCACCTCTATCAGGAACTGCTTGTTTATAACAACACCTGCTGAATACTTTACTTTACGTTTATTACTTTTATTTCAAGGTTACTGAGACAACTCAACAAGTAAAACGTAACTAAGTACTGTCACACACACACACATTAGAGGACTGCCAAAGTGTTAGTTAACACTAACAACAACGTAACGGTAACGTTATTGAACTAACATTAGCCAAAACCGCAGTAACACTGACTGCAATATACTCTGCAACTAACGTGCATATTGCAATTAATTTAGCGGGTTAACACTATAATCTGTGTAAAACTGCCCGCACAAATCAGCCACGAATAGTTACGTTAGTTAAACAACCCAACATTAGCTAGTTTAACCAATTCTCCACACATGCAGTCTTTGCTATTTTACAACAAAATCACCCATCCACATTGACAACGTTAAGGTTTCTTCTTGCTGACACCAGCTTATTTAACATACAGACTTTTTGTTAATTACATTACTTTAATGTTACCTGCGCATTTAAGCTAGCTATCAACTCAGCCACATTAGCCATATAGAATTTAGTATTTTAAGACACCAGCTGGAACCAGCTGGAGTGCATAGTGTACAACAATACAAAGTTATTCTAAAATGCTGCTTCGGTTGAAATGCCAAATAACTGGTTTGATAGGTGAATAGGAGAAACTTAGCTTCAGTCACTCTACAACAGAAAAATGGCTCCTGGAAAATTCTCCTCCGTTTGAAAGGAGGAGGAGGTGGGCGGGGCTTTCCAGAGTACTTTTTACACCAAGTATTCTAACTACGAAAATTTTCACTAGGGGGCATCTTACTCAGGCTGTTGTTGTAATAACTCTGAAAGAGTCCTTAAACTTTGACAATGCATATTTTACACTGGGGAATTTACTGTGTACTGTAGATAGACAATGAAGCCAATAAATTATAATTGAGAATGTTCTACCTGCTCTAATATGCACACAGGTCTTATTACAGGCTATAATATCTTTAAGGTAAACTTGAGGATGAGGGCCTCAACGATTGGCCTTCCTTTCCCTCACAAACTACGTTGAAATTGCATCTTTAACCGCCCAATTTTCAAAAAATCCCCTGAACCTCGTTAAAAAAGACTATATGGGCAGTGATGCCCGTATCTAACCACTTTTCCAGTAATGAGTAATCTAACACGTTAATATTTCCAAACCAGTACTTGATTAAAGTCACTTATTCAAGTCACTATGTGTTACTATTATTTTTGTCTTTCTCCTTAGTTAAAAAGTATATTTTTGCTTTCTTCTTGCATCTCGGGGAGTGACGTCACGTGTGCGACAAGTCACGTTTTCAGCACGAGGACAACTCACGTGTAACACCAGCGACACAAACAGCAATGGAGGGAGGAGAGTAATACGCGCTTTCTAGCTGGAAATACAGTCGTTATTTTGAGTTTGTCAGCTAAAGATGAGAATATTAAGGTTGTTGTACACTCTGTGCTGGTGACAAAGTACTATTATGCTTCAGATGAGTTTAAAGGAGTAATCAGTAATCAGATTACTTTTTCAAGGTAACTGAGGCAACACTGTCTGCGGGCTAAAGCACCGGATGTCTTGCACTCTCGCGACGCAACTGCATAAGCCTATGTCCAGATGCAGATGTGTGTCAATATAGTAGGGTATTTTTCTATATGGGAGAGGCTTTTATTTAACTCTGACCAAATCTTATGCTCAGCAAAGATGGAAAAATATAATATAACCAACTTATTATTACTGTTTAAAAGAGAGATAAAGAGCCGGATCTGGAGCACACATTCATTTAAGTTTACTAGCGATTAAACTTATAAATAAATGTGTTGCTCTGGCCACAGACTGCCATACAGGCTCCAGCTCTTTCCTTGGGTCAGTCCGAGCTCTCAATGGTCAGGCTCGAACAGCTCTGTCCAGACATGCTGGGTTAAGAAAAACAAAAAAAAGGTGTAAACAGGCAGCGAGTGCTGTCAGCAAACACAGCGACATGTTTCCAAACATAAATCAGCATTTCATTAAGAACATGCAGCCAAGCAGCGATTCGGATCGAAACCATTAATAACCTCGAAACAGACCCGGCTTCTAATTGAGGCCGGCTTTTATTTACTCAAACTTGTATCCAGACCTGGTCCAGTGGGAGACAGCGTTGCAGACTGGGATCAGTATTTGAGTGTATTTGCATTTCTCTTATAGCAATAAAGAGGATGGGAGAAGAGACAGCAAATAAACTACTCGTTCATGCAATAAAACAGGGCCAGGCACTGAGATTTCATATAAGCTGTTGTTTATTATTTTATTTGTCTTATTTTTTAAATATTATGTTCATAATTTTCAGGGAGAAAGAAGTAGCCTAGATCGAGAATATGAACAAAACAGTTTTACCAAAATAAAGAATGTCTGTTTGCAACAGGGTCCAAGTTACAAAAAATGATCAGCATTTTATCAGATTAATGTCAATGATGGAGGAAAGAAAAGACAGCACTCAGACAAACATACTGAAGTTCATTGCTCTGTGTGGCATTTTGCAAACATTTAAGTCGAGACACCAACTCACAATACATGTCATTCAGGCATTCAGGGCTGTGTGGTTTGTCCCGTTTGTCCTAGTGGTGTTGCCGTACCCTGCTGTCTGATTGGCGAATACGCTAAACCAATTATATCCGGGGATACAGTGGTGATTGGCATGCCCCCAGGCCCGCCCCCTTACTAACAAAACCGTCCATTAAAAAACATTCACTCACGCGCGAGCAGAGGTGAAAGTTTCCCGAGTGGGGAGAGGAAGCTTTCCCGAGCTAGCAGTCTACGCGCGCGCTAGCAGGGGAAAGTATTTAGAGCGGATTCTGTGCAGGCTTGAGCTGTTTTTCTGCTGGCAGGCCACAATATTGCGCCAGGGGGTAGATATGCAGGATACAAAATAGCTCGCAAGTGCATGGAAAAGCGCTGGGGGGGAAAAAATGCGCTTGCGGATGTTTGATTTGTGCGCGCAGATGTTTGATTTGTGCGCGCGAATGTTTTATTATGCGCGCGATTTATGGCAATATTCTATGCCCATATATAACACTAAAAAGATTACAAAATAGTGAGCTAATGTTTGAATTTATGATTGGTGGATGCATAATTGAGTAGATTTAAGCCATGATTTTATCTTAGATTTAAAACCAGTAAATGTACTAATGTCTCTGATCTCGTTTGGTACCGAGTTCCAATAATTAGTGGCTCTGACAGAAAAGGCTGATCTGCCAAACTCAGTACATCTGTGCTGTACTGCACAGTGACCTCTGCTAGTCGTCCTCCTTGTTCTCTTGTTGTCTGAGCGCAGTGATATGAACTCCTTTAATGGAGGAGCAGCCAGATTCTGAATTACCCTATAAACTAAACTAATATCGGCAAGACACACTAAATTTTCAAAAGTCAAGAGTTTGTGCTTTTGAATGATGTAACAGTGATGATGACTTGATGGCTTTTTGTCTAATACCTTGAGAGTTTGTTTATAGAGCGTTTGAAGTGGAGCAAATGTTGTTTTTCCAGTTTAACTGCTATATTTAAGCCTGTGTTTTCTCCACTTGTAGTGGGAGACTACCTTCCTTATCCGTCCAATTATTCCACTATCAGACCCTGTGACTCCGCTCAAAAGTTAAAGTCCAAATCTGAGGAGAAACGGCTCTGAGTCTAAGTCCAAACCAGAGCCAAGACAGCTCAGAGACTAAGTCCAAATCAGAGGCGAGGCAGCAAGTCTTCAGTCCAAAAAGGTGTTTATTCCAAGAGAAGAAGTTATAAATCCATGAGGTACCCGGGGCAACTGAGAAATCTCCCCGGATCACCCACTTTTATACCTGGGGTCAAGGTCACCAACGCCAACTTGGACCACCCCCCTTCATCATGATCACGTGAGACTGTCATCTTACTATTCTCATTTTTGTCTGTCTTCCTTAAAGCCTACAAAGTGTCTCACCCAGGCCCCTATCTGTGGCCTTGGGTGAGCTGTGGCTGCACCTGCTGTTCCCCCACTCCAGCCTTTTTATCATAAAGGGAGCATCAAACCTTGGTCTTACATCAGGCTCAAATTCCCTGTTAACACAGAAATGCAAGGTGTATTCTCAAAACAATTTATATGCATGATCATGATCCTGTTTATGTTTGCCACTACAGTCCCCCCTTTGGTCCTTCTGAAAAGGACCAACACTTCAAACTTCAACATCAGGGAGTACAGTCGTCTTATCATCATAACAGAAACAACAGCATGAGTATACTGTAAATAAAACATAATATATAGTTTCAAACACCGTAAATGCAACCCCATCCTACGAGACTGATAATGAGTATCAACCCACAGGGAAGTGCTTCAACTATCAAGACGATAGTTGAGAGCTCTCCCTGAGCCATCTTCTGGTCCAGCCCTCAAACAGATGACCCAGTGATATTCATTGACAGGTTTCTGTTCTGACCTGGCAACATGACAGGGGAAACGTCCTCTCCAATTAGCTGTTTATGAGAGGTAAAATGCCCCACCATGTGGCGCACCAACTGACCTGTTCTGTGGATGCAACTCCATCCATCCAATTTCACTGCCATGTGCACTGCACAAAAAGCAAGACATTCAGTTATGTCTGAACAGTCACCTCTGTGACTTCCTGGCAGTGGTATTCTTTGGACGTTTGTAACGTACAATACACTCTTGTTGGTCTTTTTCTGTGCTTCTTAGTTTGGCCAAATCTCTTTTTTCTCAGTTACTCATTAGCCGAGTCCATCTACTGGCGTCTAACAGTTTCATTTTCTGATTATTTCTGTGTCCTAACATGACATGTTTGTGCGTATTACCTGTAATGTCACCATCCATTCTCTTGGCAGTCAGTGGTGCGGGGTAGTCCCACCCAATGTTTACCTGGAGCGTTAGCTATTGTGCCATCAGTGGTTAGTGGACAGCCATATGTGTCAGCTTTTACATACAGAAGATGTAGTACTTCTCTCATTTTCACTATGCCCTTGTAAATGCGGCTAAGGTGACCATGGTAAGTGCACAATTAACATGTGGTGTGTTATAGTGGCACATGTCATTAGGACTTCTCTTTCTACCTCCCCCCTTGCGAAACCTGAAAGGGTTAGCACAAAGAGAAAGAAAACAAACAAATTAATCAGAGTCAGAGAACGCTCTAACTCTGGCCTGAATTCAGGTGTGGACGGGTGGTGTATATCTTGCAGGCTGGACGGTCCTGCACGTGCAGTTTCCAGGGTGTCACTGCCCGTGGTTGTGCTGTTGGCATCATCCTCTGCAGCCTCTCCGACACTACAACACTTTGGGCAATAGAGTAGGTTGGTCAAATACTACTTGATTCACAACAGCCTTCTTCAGCTCACACCCTGTACTTCCAAAGAACAGATCATAGTGTTTACTTGAATATAAACTGGCTTAAACTGTATTTGCAACACAATTAGTTATAATAGCTTATATGTAATCATCAAATAATTGTATATATCACTTGCATATAGGTATTCACTTCAGACAACAACCACTAATGAGACAGCATGCTGAAAGGAGCTTGAAAAACAAAACAAAAAACACAACAAAACCTTGATGTACTAAAAAAGGAAAAGTTCACTGAGCTTGGACCCAGTCGACAGTGAGGAGAGAAAGGAAGGGTGATTATGTCACACTGGACGTGCAATAGAGTGGGGGGCGCTAGCATCCCCTGTCTCACACACGCCAGGGGAGGAGCAATGGAGCTTCAGTTTGAAACACAACTTTTCAGCACACAACTCCCTCAGCCATCAGCGAGATAGGAACCCGCTCTTAAAATAATATAAAACCTGCCCGGGGATGTGTCTCCTCGGCTGTAACCTCAACTGACCGTCACTTGGATTCCTTATCTCAATGACACTTTACACATGCATTTATAAACTCTTAGCCTGTGCGAATAGTATTCATAAGTCAAAAACAACACACAAGAACAACCATCTCATAAATCACATTCAATACTAATATATCTAGTAGCACACACATTTTAGACCAGAACTATCAAGTTTGTCTAATAACCTTCACACCGTTTGTGTCACATTGTGGTGAGGTTGTCTTGTCTTGGGATCTGAATTTCATGTTTTATTTTGAAAGTAACTCTCCTCTCGTTTCAGGTCACTTCCTTCCTCTTGTGTCCCTGGTCTGACGTCATCCCTAATCCTTGATTGTTTTCACCTGTGTTCCCCTCCTCCATGTGTATAAAGACTTTGTCATCCCCTGTCTGCGTTGCCAAAGTATTTCGTCTTCCATGTCGTGTACCGAAGCCCTGTGTCACAGTCTTGTACCTTGCCTCAGAGTTTCATAGCTTTTTGGTTATCATTCATTCTGAAGAGTTGCAAAACGGATTAGTAAAAACTGACATTACTTCTGCCATTACTGCATCTGAGTCCTCTCTTTTGTCCAAGTCTGACAGTTTGAGTACTGCAACACGCTTAACCACTTATTAACAGTAATACAAAGCTCTTTAGAACAGCAAAAATGTCTCCAATGTCTGACAGTTACATCACACAATCACACAACATTGCAAAATAGCACAATTTATTTTAGGAAACACAAATCTTTCCAGTAGATAATTCAACACACAGTCAAGACACAGATAGTTGACAACACACAGTCAACAACCTCATACACTACTTTTTTACTTTATTAAACCCCCATAAGAATGTTCGAACATTTATTGTTGGTTTAACTGAAACTTTTTGTTGGTCTTCGATTTTTGTTAACAACTATTATCGTTGTTTATTTTCAGTTCAGATTGTTTTTTTGTTTTTTTTCAGTTTTGGTTCTCGCATGCATTACTCTCACATTTCCTTTAATTTAGACTTTAATTTACTTTGCTTTTTGATTATTTATCCGATGTTTGCCATCCATGGACTTAAGGCTGTATTTTAATCTGCATTTCTCTGTCTTACAAATACCTTTTTCTTTTCTCTTAGCCCAAATTGAAGAGTGCTCTTTTTTTCCCACCCTGGATAGTCTCTACCCTTTTTAGCCTGAATTGTCTTTATTTTCAGAAGTCCATGGTCCCAAACTCCTAGTTTAATCTTTATCTCTATCAAAAGATGACTCGTTATCAGAATTCATGCACTCCGGCAAACCAAACCACTTTCTTTGTATAATTTTGCAGCAGGAAAGGCTTTCCTCACAGTATGGTTTGCACAAACATTCTGCTAAAGTTTTATCTACTGTGCTTTGCGCATCACTAATGGCATTAAGCCATAAACCTTTCTGGTGATTTTCTTGAGTGGTTTTAATATCACCACGTTTTAACCACACTAACTGTTCATGTGTCAGCCTCCTTCTGGGCTGCTATTAAGGATGGTAAAGTGGTGAGTGGTTCACAGTTTTCGGCTGCCTTCAACCGTCCAACACATGTACCGGTTTCAGCTTGTTTAGCGGCCTCGTCTGCCAGGCTATTGCTTTTGGCTATTAGGGAACTGCTCTTTTGGTGACCAGCACACTTGATATTAGCTGATGCACTTGACAGATGAATGCTTGAATTAGTGTTAAGATGGCTGCTCCATGCATTACTGGTGTGCCATTCTGCTCTGAGAAAACCTCTCTGTTTCCAGATATTTCCATATATATGACACACTGCGTATGCATAGCCCACTGTGAGTATACATTTAACCGCTTGCCTTCTGATAATTTGCTTTGCTGCAGTTAAAAGCTTTAATTTCTGCAAACTGTGCTGAGCATGGTTGGGCAAGATAGATTGCTTGGACTGTGGTAAATGTATCATCTGGCAGCAACTGTACAATTTCTTAACCTGTGTTGTTGCTTGTCACGTCTCTGAAGCAGGACCCATCTACAAAGAGAGATAGATATGTTGTTATTGGCTGATTATGCATATCTTAACGTGGTTTCAGAAACACATTTGTGGCTTGAAGGCAGTCATGTTGCATTCTATCTATCGGTATCATCATCCATGTTGCGGGATTAACTGTATTGCAGGATTGGATGTTCAGTTGTTGCTGAGAGCACAACTTCATAACCTAGCTTGTGTAAGCACAAACCTTGGACTGGTGAGGTTGGCATGTATCTGGTGAGATGTATACAGTATTGTTGGGTGTCCTATGGTTCCTGTTGAGGCTCTCTCAAAGCAAAAGCTGCTGCTGCAAGTCCCTGGCAACTGGGATGCAGACCAGCCTCAGAGTTATCTAACTTGGTGCTATAGTATGCTAAATGTTGCTTACCAGTTGGAGTGTCTTGCATTAAAACTCGGCAGGCAAACTGCGCCCTATCTGCAACATATTTAATTATCTGTTCTTTTTGGTTTTCTGAGGTTAAATGAAACAGCGTGCAGAACACAAACATAATTATATCAGCTATGGTCATAACTTTCTGGCAGCTGCTACAGCCCTTTGATAATTTCATGGCACTTCATATCTTACTCCCTCTCAAAACGATGACCCCTGATGTTTTATTAGGACAGTAAGTGTCATCTAATCTACCTTCATGTAACCCCTCATGTAGAGATAATTGCCTCTCATATGACTTTCTGACACTCCAAGCTAGAGTCTCTCCTCCTCCTCTCACATCCTGATCATATTCTTTACAGCACATTGATTACTAATCGGAAGAGTCTGTATTACCAACTTTCGTCAAATGCCACAATGTTTGACTGATTTCTTGCTCAGTTTCCAAGGTCCAATTTCCTCATCATCAAAATATGTTTGTTCAAGCCAAAAATGCGTTCCGACACCTTGATTTTCCATGTCCCGTTTAGTGGCGCAATAGTCATCAGTAATTTTTTTATTTTCATTTTTATGCTTGTATCTGTGTTATCACCCACCACTTTATCCTCATCATTCAATTTATTATCATATCATATTACTTTATTTTGCCTATAAGTACAATAACCCTATAATTATCAGTTATTTTAATTACACTTCTCTTATTACTTACTATTCTTCTATTATTTACTATTCTGTCATTATTTACTATTCCCTTATTGTTTATTAAATATTATTATTAGCATCATTATTATTGTCCGTCACCACTTCATCCCTTTTATGGGGTTGCAGGGTTTGTTACTGGAGCCAGTCGCAGTTATCTGTCTCGGCGAAGGCAGGCTCTACCTGCCGCCTATATTATCATTATTATCTATTACTTATTTGTCAGAGCATCAATTTTAATGCTTGCTCTCTACTCCAAGTCTAAGTTCTCTGCTAAATGCAGAAGGTTTGGCTGAAGTCTAAATTGCAGCTACCCTGACAGTGTCTCATTGTTTTCTGTGCTGGGCGCTGGCTGGTTTTCAAGGTCTCCCCTGATCTATTTTTGATTGTATGTGTGTGTTCTGCTTCTGGCCCTCTCTCTCTCTCACCTCTACTGTAATTTTTCCCACTATTCTCCCGTCTACTTCTCACAGTGGAAATTGTCATATTTCCTTCTAGTTATCATTATCATTTATTATCATCATTTTTTAGGTCTTTTCTCCGTAATTCAGTCTCTATTCAGACACAATAATTTAGGTCAAAGGTCCCGGTTAACGGCTACTTATTGGCTCCAGGGGATACTCTGTGCCACCTCTTCATGCAACGGGTGTCAGTCCTGTCTGCTGCTTACTGTGCGTTATGTCCATTTTGTTAGACACTAACTGGCACAGCTGGCGCTGTGCTATATTTATCTTCTATTCTTTCTTCCTTGCTGCCGTTATCTTTTTGGATTAGACTGCTCTTCTGGACCTCCAATTATTATTCTCTTTTTCTCTTAAACAATTTCACTGTTTACTTATTTTTGTCCAAAAAAAAATTTCTTCTACTACAATTATCTAATTCTTTTAATTTGTCCTGCCTCAATTGTTCTCTTTATAATTTACATGGTACTCTTACTCCTCTTTTATTTTAAGACATATATTCATGCATATTTCAATTTTCACACTTTATGTACATATATTTACAAAGGCCTTATATTGTTTTCTTCTCTTCTACTCTACAGCTGTTTCACTATAACAGCCCTCTTTCATAGGCGCTGTTCTTGGATCCGCTTTATCTCTTTATCGCTCCAGAGAGGGCACAGCGATTTTGGCTTCCCCGCCAAACAGAACTTCTTGCACGTTATTCCCTATACAACGTAAACTTGAACTGTTATTGTTTTTTTTTAAGGTTAGCCTTGTTTTAGGGGGTTTATTTCACTTTTTTCTCTGGACCCCATTCACTGCAGTACAAAGCTGAGCATCTGGGCTGGAGCGGCTCACTACTTCTTCAAACTGAGGCTGCGCTGATCGGTGATTACGGTAGGGAACAGATCGACTATAGATATGTACTTTATGTGACCCCACTTCAAAAAATCTGAACTATCCCTTTAAAAGAATGCAGTTTGGAGTGATTTTAAAATATAATGGTTGTTGAATAATAAGATAATAATTGCACAGTATGTTTGCCTTAATTCTAATCAAGTGGTAAATTTAGAGGTATGGTGTGAGAAAATTTGTTTGGCCCCTAGGCAACAATCTGTGTTTCTCACATTGCCCTCTTGTAAATAACTGCCTATCCCTGCTTTAAAGCTTGGACTAATTTTACGGAATCTTTTTGAGACAGGTTGTTAAAAAGAAGGGTTATTTGCAATTTGTTTAATGTAGAAATAAAAGGACATGCCCTGATCCAAGTGAACTCCGTGATACCCTACATAGTGGCTCTGCCATTAGATAAAATGTCTCTAAAATGTTTATGGACCATTGTATTGACATCTGTTTTGTCTGTGTTTAGCAGCAGAAAACTACGTGTCATCCAGGCTTTTAAGTCCCTATGACATGCCTGAAGTTGATTTAACTGAAGGTTGTATATTAGTATTTTAGAGACCAACATCTTTGAAGTACATATTTTTTTCAGAGAAAATGGGATCCATACACAGCCCATACACCTGTTAAGCTGAACATGAGAGATGGCAGTTGATATAGTGTATTTAAGTGGGTGGTTCTAAGCAATACTGTAGAGATGAAAGATGTATATTCTTTATGCAGAACAATATGCATCTCCTCACTGTTACAATGCAGAGAAAAACCCATTTATTATGACTTTGTTGAAAAGAGTTCTTTACACAGTCTTTGTCTAGAAATATACATAAAATATCTGTATACAGCAGAACATACAGTACAAAGTTGAAGTATTCAAATATCACAGGTAATATTAACTTTGAACAGATATTGTAATACAGGTACAATAGCGATAACCCCCCAAAATAAAAATAGAAACACCCTACAAACCCCACCATCACCATCGTGACTAGTTTCTTTCTCTTTTTTCTTTTTAATTCCATGTTAACGTACAGATAACTGATGATGACAGCTGCCAACTAGACATTTATCTCAGTGACTGTGACATCATCGTGTGTCTAAACTGACGTCATGTCCAATTGTCTAACAAGGAGGTGCATACAGTCCTTGACGGGTCCATGCATGCAGTAGCAAACAGACTTTTTCCCCCCCACACCATTGTGGCTTGAAATGCTTTGTTACAAACTTACTAATGAATAACATTGTCTACTGCTGCGTCATTGTGAGCTTTTTGGTGGCAACACCTGTCAGTGGTGGCACAAAAGGATGATGACTGTGTGAAATTCATATTACTCACTCCAGGACAGTGTTAATCTCTTAAACAAACATTTTGACAACCAGTATGCCTATTCATTGACATCCTCTTCTTTCATGACTATTATTTCATGTGTGTTGACATTGGTCCTTCAGTGTGGACAAGGACACATATGTGTACAAGCTGCGAAAAGCATGTGGTCACATATGACCAAGAACACCTCTGAATGTGGTCTAAGTGGTTGGATTTCAAATGTGTTTTGGGGTTGCTCACACCTGTACTTAAAGGTAGTCATGGGTGAAGCAGAGAAGGCTGAAAACTTGAAAACTGAAATATTATCTTATTAAATGGTTATGTTGGAACGTTATGATTCGTTTGAAGTGGTGTTTGGGTCCACCTCATGAATTCTCCTTTTAGCTTTTATTTGGTCTCCACCAACTGAACATTGAACACCCCAGAAAGGGTTTTTATAATGCAACAGTATTTTATATCATAAATGGTGATAATTGCCTTAATCAACTTAACAGACATATCAACAAGGCACTCTAGGCACATCTGGGGCTTGAAGCTTAGTTTAATGCTCAGATATTCAAAGCTCCTATTTGTATTGTTAATCATAATAACTTGAAAATTTCAGACTTCAGCGAGTCTGAATGTTAGAGCTGGAAGGTGCTATAGCATACAGCAATGCATGGTGGCACAAATGTATAAAGGAAAGTGTGAAATTCCTCAATATATACTTAATCCTAACTAAAATTCTACCAAAAACAGCATACATCTAAAATCAATAAAGTAAAAGAAATTAAATGATTGGTAGTATTAAAAAAAAATAAGGTGCTTTTTGACACAACAGCTCTGATTGACGTGAGTGTGTCGATGTGAATTACTCACACTCTGGAGACATGCCATAAATCTGTCTACAATATCACTCCCCTTCCTTTAGGGGCCACAGAAGTCCCCATAATGTAAATCCTTTTAATTCATGATTTGAGCTTAGCTGAGGTTAGGTTAACCTTAAGGTGTGTGTGTGTGTGTGTGTGTGTGTGTGTGTGTGTGTGTGTGTGTGTGTGTGTGTGTGTGTGTGTGTGTGTGTGTGTGTCTGCATGTGTATGTGTCAGTGAGATCCTGGAGCTCAGAGTCAGCCTGGAGAAAGTGGATTCATATCTACAATGGAAGAAAATAATAATTATAACGACAATTTCATTAATCAACATTTTAATTGAGCAACAGTTTACATAATATGATATTTTCACATCATCTTACTAACTATCCAGCTGTCTGTAGCTGTGGGATCATACAAAGAAAGTGATCTCAACAGATTTTATTATTTTTAGTTATGGTTAGATGTCCAGTGACTTTACCTCTGAGGAGTGGTGGGCGGCGGTCAGTGTTTATCAGATTGCTCTGAAACAGAGCTTCTGCCATCCAGGAGAGAGCGCTACAGCAGTATTCCAGCTGGGAGAGACATACACAGACAGAGAAGGATAAGTGCTGAGCAGGCAGCGCCAACAGCTGCAGAGAAACCACACACCATGCACACACACTCCACGCACAGATACCAGATAGCAGATACCGCAGACCCATATCAATCTGCCCATGCATGTAAGGATTGGACACAATACAAACTAGAAAACCGCGAGCGGTTATGCGGGCCCTCGCTCCCCCGCGCCACCGTGGGGGGGGGGCATGGAGGCAGTGGTGCAAGCAGGGGGCAGTAACAGATGTTTTAGAAGTGGAATGAAGTTGATGGAGTCAACTATGTGGTATCGGTACATATAAACGTAAAGGGAGGATCTGTGGCAAAATGAGAATTCAAAACAAAATGGCCGACTTCCTGTTCGGAGTAGACCGTTGGTGCCAGAGACTTTTTTGGGCGTCTTGTCGACGTACACATGTGTACCAGCTTTCATCTTCTAACTCTATAAAAACCCCTATGGGGAGGCATTTTTGAAGTTTTCAAGGGGGCGCCATGGAGGCATTTAGCCCCGCCCATGGGCGTGGCCCCATCCGATGTTAGAGGTCACCACCCTTGACCTGTGTATCAATTTTCACGATGATACGAGTTTATTAAAGCCGTCAAAAAGCCAAACGTATTTTCTTGGCAAATGATCGACAAACGTGGCGCTGCCACACGGACGCCGTTACTCGTAGCCTCACGGCGTTCGTAATGTGGCTTCACCAACTTGTTCTGGATGTTTTAGAAGTGGAATGAAGTTGATGGAGTCAACTATGTGGTATCAGAACATGTAAACGTAAGGGGATGCGCTACAGAGGGATTTGGCCCCGCCCATGGGCGTCGCCCGCATCAGATTTTAGAGGTCGCCAGCCTTGACCTGTGTATCAAGTTTCATGATGATACGAGTTTATTAAAGCCGTCAAAAAGCCAAACGTATTTTCTTGGCAAATGATCAAAAAACGCCACGCCGCCACGCGGACACCATTACTCATAGCCTCACAGCGTTCATAATGTAGCTTCACCAACTTGTTCTTTATGTTTTAGAAGTGGAATGAAGTTGATGGAGTGAACTATGCGGCATCAGTAAATTTAAGAGTAAGAACTGGTCACTTCCTGTTACCACCGGGGGGCGCCATGAGAAAGGTGGGACGTTAATACATCGGAACGTTCATGGCTGAGCTCCCGTCATGCTTAGCAAATTTGAAGCTTCTAGGTTCGAGTATGTGGGCGTGAGAGCCGTTAGAATTTACATGGCAAGCGCCGAAACATTCGCCAAAATTTATCGACCCCTAACAGCTACGCCCTTTGATCTACAGACGTGCAGAGCACAACTTTAGATCAGCTAGGTCTGGACATGATCTGTACCAGATTTGAAGTTGATTGGGCGAAATCCCTAGGACGAGTTTGTTTTGAGTAAAAAAAATAAAATTCAAAATGGCCAACTTCCTGTTGGAATTTCAGCTTCCTGGCAAGAGAATTTTTTGTGCGTCTGGGTATGCTTAACATCTTTACCAATTTTTGTTCAGGTACGACAATGTCATCGACATTCCCTATGGGAATTTTTCAACTTTGTAGGGGGCGCTATTTAGCCATTTCGCATGGACCGTGTGCGACGACCCAAAAATATCGAATTTCGGGAGTGGCCGGTCGTCCCTGCAAAGTTACACAACTTTTCCAGTTTGGGAAAGGGGCGAAATTGGGCAAAACAGTCAGTCAAGAATAAACAATTTCAAGAGGGCCTTCACTGACTGCTTGCAGTCGCTGCTCGGGCCCTAATAAGGAGCACCTACTCTAATTCTTCTGAATAGACTCATGTCAAGAATAATGATTCCGTGTCAGATATATCTCTAAACTACATTCGTGAAAAGAATTAATTGGCAAAACAACACCTAATTTTCTGGACTTGAAAAGAGCATGGGTCATTGTTATAGGCAGTAGTACTGCTAATGACAGGTACAGATTACTATTAACAGATCTTGCACGAGTATGAAAGTGTAGCTGACCTCTGACTCCAGCAGCCGCAACCTCCTGTCATGGTCACGGATCTCTGCCATTTGCTTCAGCACATTGTCTACCCTGCAGGAACAAACATGCACACAATTAAACCAGCTGCAAACCTCTGCTAGAACATTAGTCTCAGTTCATCAGAACATCAGAAACCCCTATACATACAAGCCAAACTAAAGAAAAAATTGAACTGAAACAAAAAACGTGATTAAATGTGTAACCTAAATGAAACATGTGATTACATTTTGGGTCCGTGCTATTATTACAAACACATAATATAAACCAACATTTTCATAAAAAGATCTTGCCTGTAGTGAGCAGTGGGAAAATAAATGTGTCAGTGTCAGTAATTGTGAGGAAGACACTCAATTTATAATATGACATGAATAAAATGTATGTCAGTTCTGTCCTACAGTCACATATTAGTTATTGGTTGAAATATCCAATTTGCTGGGTTCCATATTCAACATATCTTTTTGTCAGTCAAACTTAAGTGTAGATTAAATGAATGCTCCTTTGTAACAGTGAGAAGGAAATGGCTCTTCTTATACATATAGTATATAATCAATCAAATTTTATAAAGTCACAACAATTGCAGAGGGAACTTACTTGACAGATGTACATTTAAGCCGTGCAGTGTCACTCTCCCTCTGTCGCTTATTCTGAGCTGAGAGGAGGTTTTCTTTTTGGATAGCCTCCCACGTGTTGAGGCGACTGGCCTCTCTACCCCGCAGTTCCAAAACTGAGGAAAGAGACGACAACAATATAATAAATACAGCACATGTTTAAACAAGTGTCTCTGACAGAAGGGTAAAAAGGGGTGGGAATAAACAAAAGATAAAAACAGATAAAAAAGTAAATAAATCAAACAACACAAAATAATTATTTTAAAAAAGTTTAAATATGTAAAATGGCGAGATAAAAATGATCAAAGCCAGGAACTTAATGAGTATTAATTAATGCCTTCCTATATAAGAAGTTTTGCTAATGATGTGGCCTTCCTGAAATCAACAGGGAGAGAGTTTCACAGCCTAGGGCCTCTGACAGCAAAGCCCAGATCACCTTTAGTCACAGGCCATTACATAGAAACAACCAGCTGGATCCACTAATCTAAGAGAATACCCAGGTACATGGGGAGTTAGTAAAAAAGAGTCATTTGGGGTGAGGCCATTTAAAGCTTTAAAATAAATGTACATTTTTAAAATCAATATGAAATAAAACAGGTGGCCAGTGTAAGTTGGCGATCACAGGAGTAATATACTCTCATTTCTTGGTTCCTGTTAAATGGTGTGCAGCAGCATTCTGCACCTGTCTCTAAAGAGATCTCTGACTGATACTGACATAAAGTACATTACACTAGTGTAGGCAAATGAACAAATAAAAGCATGGATAACTTTGAGCAAATCAGAGAGAGCCAAGAATGATTTCCTTTTGGTAAAGAAATCATGTGTATCAAAATAGATAAGATCAGGTAGTGTTTTCCACCAAAAAGTTGTTCCATGGGACTTCCACTTCCAGTCACTATATATTGCTCATTTTGGTTTATTCATTTGGTCATTAACCAAAGCTTTTAACCACTGATCAGCTAAACTGAGAGCCTTTCCCCCAGTCTCAGCTTCCTGTTCACTAGTGGTTTGCAGTAATATTCGCATGACTCAAAGGTGATCTCAGCATCGACCCTGACCTCATACATTAACAACACCTGAACTTAATATAAGAAGCAATTCACTTGACTGCTAACCTGGATGAGGCAATGCACTGTTTCATGGCAAAATTACCATGGGTTCAGACTCGGAGGTGCTGACACTCTACCCACCTCCTTTGCAATCAAACAGTGTTCATTACAGGAAGAAAATATTACTGTCAGATAACAGACAGTCATCACAGGTGCGTCAACATTATGTCATGTCATTGTCCGTAACCGCTTGTCCCTTTCCATGGAGTCATGGGATGTTGCTGCTGGAGCCAATCCCAGCCTTGTCTCAGGGCGAGGGCAGGTTACTCCCTGGATAAGACGCCAGCTCATCACAGGGCTCAGTATCTTGCTCAAAGACACTTCGACATGCAGCTCAGCCTTGCCTGGAGCCGGGATTTGAACTAGCGACCTTTCGATCACTAGTCGACCTGTTTTACCCACTGAGCTACAGCCGCCCCATGTCAACACTGTTAGTGACTCCAGTCTGCAGTATAGATCAAGTTTACAGGCCATGTTTACATGTCCATATGCCTGTGTGTTTTTCCTTCTTTTCTCTCTCCTCTTCTGTCTTTATTATCTCTCCCTCTTTCTCTTATTGGCAAGTCGGTTAAATGACGTTTAAATATAACTAATAACTTATAATATTACTAAGCTTCAGCAGCTGATTGTGATGCCAATTCACCAAAGCTGGCAAGCAACCACCCTGAGCCCAACCCTGGTGAAAAGTTTTTTTTAGAGAAGGGTCAGTGGGGTCACAATTTATCTTTTTTATCACTCAGCGCATAATTGGGTCCTAGCCATTAGCCTTTTACCATTGGGTTTTATGTACTGCTTCCTCTTTCCCCTGCTAAATGCACATGCTGCTTTCACACGTATCTCCTGTCTTCATGCTGTCTTTGCAACTGCTCACCAAAGTGTTTGCTCTTGACTGAGGGGATGTGGCGGATGTATCTTTTGATGAAAAGGTGGAGGTGAGAGATGATAATGAAGGGCGGTGCCAGGCAGGGCCTTGAGTGGTACTCCACAATCAGGTTGTAACGCTGAAACTTCCAGTAGGTGTCACTGCGCTCCTGTACTTTTGAAAAGGTGTAGCTGTATACAGAACATTTTACTCTTATTAGGCATTGCTTTCATTTCCATTCTGTACAACATAGAGTACAATTTCTTCTGATGAAATCTGCTTAAAAGTACAACAGAGGTGGGACTGAAATAAATTATTCCAAATACCAGCGTACCTGAACATAGCAATGAGTAGGTTAACCAGTACTATGTTGGTGAACAGTAGGTAGATGACAAGGAGGATGACAACCAACCAGTTGGCATAGGTGTTCATACAGGGCTCCCCTCCTGCTTCAATTAGTGTGGTATTGTTTGTGCAGTTACTTTCTTCCAACTTATCAGCTAGATGGAAGACAAAAGAAGAGGTCCAAAACAACATGTGAGAATCTATCCTGTACATTTACAAGCACCTTAAAATGTAACATATATTTTAATGGCAGCAATAGCAGCTCCTATGCACTGAGCTGCCAACTCATCAGATTGAATTAAATCGTTTGGGTTCAGTTTCACAGCGTGCAATAAATCCCACCTGAATCAATGTTATTCAACTGTCAAGATATCTATTGTCACTCTGGTTGTATGAGTACATTTGTGTGAAATTCTTTGGCTGAGAGACTCCACTTTAGAAATAGTGATTACGTAGGAAGTTCTTGGTTAAAACCATACGGGCAGCCTGTCCATCATGGATTTGACATGCCTGCTGCGTCAGTCTCAACAGAGTAAAAGCTAGTTGGACGACACACTCCTCGAACACTTCTTTGGCTGAGAGGATCCACTACAGAACGAGTGAATAAGTAATATATTGTATAATTAAGACACTATACTAGCAGTACAAGTGAGAATCTATCCACTTCTACATCTGTAAAAAGTACACTGTGTACTGCCTACATCTGTATGTCCATTACAAGTAAACAGAGGCAGATTTTAGACAATTATTAGGTATTATGTATTACTGCATTTCTGCTCCATTTTATGCACATCTATCCAGTGCACAGGCTTCAGTCAAGTGAGATGAAAACTATAATTTCAGGTTTTAATTTTTAAATGACTTTGACAAACATTTCTTTCTTCTAATTCAAATGTGGAGGACCTTGAGAGAACCAAAGGACATTGTGGTGGACAGAGCCAGAGGAAAAAACAAACAAACAAAAAAAACTATAAAGACACTTACCATCCATTTCATCTATGGGTATTTGTCCAAAAATGTGCAGGTATGGTCTGTAGAACACTCGGCGAAATATCCAATTAGGGCGTGGATCATACGAGTAAAGGAGTGCCTGATTAGCCACACCATAGGCCATGAGCCACACAGCCAGAAAGAAAAGGAAGAAGAAAACGTCCTTCATCTGAGGGAAGCAAAGAGAGACCAGAAATGGATAATGCAAGATCTGTCTTGGTGTGACTTCATGATTAGGATGTTTGATCAGTTTTAATGACATAAAATCTGTCATAACTGTCATGAAACACCTTAAGTACATGCCTACAATGCTTGTTATGTGTGAATGGCATAATTATTTTGGTCCCTATGTCACAGGATTTTTCTGATGATCACTGTTGATTATTATAGGATGAAATAAGGATTTGACCTCATCTTATGTTACGATTAATGTTACAGGTTACAGGCAGGATCTTATGACAAGCACGTCAGCAAAATATCTAATTGTTTTTACACACACGGTAACTCCTTGTTCACAGATACCTCTGCACTGTGGTTGAGCCGACAAAGTTTCAATCCATCCCAAGGACTGGGGATGAGGGTCATACCCCATGCCTGAAGAGTTCAAGTCATTCCTGGGTCTCATCATGTGGTATCATCACTTTATCCCAAACTGCTCTACTATGGCTAAGCCTCTCATAGGCTTTCTTCAAGGCTATCATCCAAGACCAATGATCACCTAGATTACTCTAAGCCATTTATTTTCTCCACTGACCCAACTTATTACAGCCTAGATGCTGTTCTATCCCAGGTTGCTCAAGGTGATAAACAGACCTGTCCAATAGCATTTGTTCCCTGAACACAGCCCAGAGCAAATACCCTGCTCACTATTCTAACATAGAACATTGGTAGTCTATGTGAGACTTGGCTAATGCCTGAAGTATAATATTTTCACAGCTTGAACTGTCACATCGCGGTGAGGTTGTCTTGTCTTGGGATCTGTCTCGTGAATTTCATGTTTTACTTTGAAAGTAACTCTCCTCTCGTTTCAGGTCACTTGCCCTTCCTCTTGTGTCCCTGGTCTGACGTCATCCCTAATTCCTGATTGTTTCCACCTGTGTTCCCTTCCCCCATGTGTATTTCGTCTTCCATGTCGTGTACCGAAGCCTTGATCCACAGTTTTGTACCTTGCCCTGATAAGTATTGTTCTTGTTTTATTTATCTGAGTTTTGTCCTCTCGAGAAGAGTGATTTTGAGTTTGTATTTTTCTGGTTAGGTTTTGTGTTTTTTGAATTTTGAGATTTCATAGCTTTTCTTTTCTCCTCCTTGTGAGCGATTTTTTGTTAAGTTTGATAAGAAAGAGTAGATATTTTTCATAGCCCTTGCGCTTCCTCTTCGGAGAGATTTTGTTTTGTAAATTTTGATACTTTACTTCATTTCTAGAACAGAGTAGGTTTTCCTCCTGCGGGAGCGTTTTTTTTGTTATTCTGTCTTTCATTTGTCTTGTACCTCACCCAGATATTCATAGCCATTTTGTTATCATTCATTCTGGAGAGTTGCAAAAACAGATTAATAAAACTTGACATTACTTCTGCCAATACTGCATCTGAGTCCTCTTTCCTGTCCAAGTCTGACATGAACAGAAAACAACCCACTTTCAGATGGTAATATGTCTACCTAGAGGGCCTCAAAAAAAAGTTGAGGTGGCAGCAGTTGATGCATCATTACCCCAAGTGAGCTCTTTGCCTGAAGTTGGGGTGTCAGCTATCTTGGTCTTGGAAGAGGCGTGCTGTCCCCTGTGAAACTAATTTTCCACTTAAGCTTTATGGGACGAGATGTAAGGGACCACATCCATCGCAGTGCTAGGTGCGTAATGGGCAGGACATCAGAGCCAAATGGTAGTGCACCACTTGAGAGCATCAAGGCGACATTTAAGTACAACAGCACTGCTCATGAGACTACTGGGTTCTAACCATTCTACCTTATGTTTGGTCGGGTTCCCTGCCTACTTGCTGATGTTGTGTTGAAGTCTGCTCTGACAGATGATGTTCAAGGCTCATTCCCACTGTATAGAGGCACTGAAGAGGGATCTTTGTTGAGGGTATGGCGCTTGTTGAAAACATTCCAGCACTGAGCAAATGCAACAGGCCAACATATATGACAGGAAAGTCAAGGGAGTGGAGATTGAACCTTGTGACAAGGTTTCCCCAGCAACAAGTAAGAGAGAGGGTGCAGAACGTTCGCTGACTAGTAGGGGGACATGGTTTATACTGTGGGAGATGGAGCTGAAGTTGTGTCTGTGACTGGGGAAGCCGAAGAGCAGATGCACGTCTCTCTCCCCGGGCCGGGTGAGTTATCATAGTTACCAAGGCAAGGTGCAGCAGAAAAAAAAAAAATAAAAAAAAATGATCAAATAAATAAAAAAAACGGCCGTCCATCGGCCCATTGTTGATTGGCCCACCGGGAAAAATCCCGGAACTCCCGATGGCCAGTCCGCCCCTGCAATAGCAGTCCTCTTTCAACATTCGTTTCGGTATCCCACTGTGGGAAACGCCCCCTATGCTTGTCCCCAGGAGCTATTTTCCACTACGCCAGTTTTGACTGGCAGACAGACGTGACGTCCGCTCCCAGGAGGAGGGACTTCCTCCTCATTATCCCTCCATTATTATCCCTTACGGAGCTAACGATATGTCGGAGCTTGTACCTTCCCTCGCCATGGAAGACGTGAAGCTACTGGCAAGGATTTGTGCGTGTAGCAACAAGATATCGGGGGCAGACACCTACTCTGCTTGTGCCACATGCTGCAACACGCCGGTAATACATTGTACCTTAGTTTGTTGAAGGCTGTACTGTACGTTTCACCATCACCACCAACCAAACTCCCTGTTGAATGAGCTCTTCAGTCCATTGAAATAGAGCCAGGGAGATGGGGTTACACATTCTGGGTTGGGCATGCTATATTCTAGTGCTGTGAGTGGTAAAGAAGCGAAATTGGAGTGTGATGGAGTAGTGAAGTGATCTGCTCTCTGAACTTTTGATTGAACAGCAGTATCACAGAGTGGAGGTTCGTAACAATAGCAACAAGTGATAGGATGTGCTACCAAAGCCGTTTCTCATTTGAACTTTCTTTGAAAAAGCTCTTTGGTATCACTGATGTTTCTGTTTCACATTGCATTACATTGGTTGCAACGTGACATGTGTATGCACTCACCATTTTGCCAACGATAATAATCTTGGGCCCAAGCTGTTTGTGGATGGCAAATATATGGATCAGACGTAATGAGAAGACCATAAAATCTATGGCCATCACAGCTCGGCCAAACTCATATGACTGGGGAAACATTCTGTAAAACAAAACAAAATTGTGCAGTCAATCACCAGTATATGTGATGCAATTAATTCATCTACATCATGAACATAAGTAAGAAAAAAAAAGAAGAGAAAAGAAGAGAAACTACTGAATTGTGTTTGAGGACTGGCCCCAGAGATGCCTTTGCAACCTCTGGGGTCACGGTCAGTATAGATCCTCCTGTCACTGTGTCATAAGAGTCACCTGCAGCAGACAGCCAAAGTGAAGAGAGCAATGGCTGTGAGGTCGCACTTGTTCCACACATCCTGTATGTAGTTCCTCATCCTCTGAAGCACAAAGGTGCTGCCCACAACGAAGGTCTGTTACCCAGAAAGAGAGAAAAATAAGAGTCATGATTTATGTGGATAGACCTCTGCAGGGTGCAAAGCACTGCTTTAAAAAGGGCTGGTGGTGTTTGTTGCCTTAGGGACCTAAGAGAACATATCATTCAATCCATGAGCCTAAAGGTTTACCATATACCAGAAACAGGTAAACAACATAACTACAGTTTTTATGTTACAAAGTTATCTACATGCAATGTGGGCTGATTTGTGCATTCAGGAAGTTATGTTGTGTTGCAGGAGAAGACGACTCGGTCACAACTCTGCCAGACAACCTTTTTTTTGCATTTTTTGAAGCATTACTAATGTCAGTCTGAAAACAGCATAAAGGTATGGTAACATAAGTCCCAAAAAGGATGCAATATCATATTTACAGTGTTTAATATATCAATCTATCATACTACAACTGGATATTGCAAACAGTGTATGAGAGAGATGCTTCAATTAGTAGTCTCCCTGTGTAGTATGATGCAATATAAAGTGACGGCATTGCACAAAAAACTTTAGTTTTTAGTGACTGGTGCTATTGAGACCATGTCTTTAACATTTAGTTCAGCTTTTGAAGCCGGGGGCTATAGTTGGAACATGGTTTTGGTCAGACTGTCTGAAATGCCTCAACATTCCCAACCAGTTTGTTTTCATCTTTGTTTCAACACTATTGCTGATTGTACACCTGAAGTACAAATGTCCTTGCTGTCTTAAACAGAGAACTTCAGTTTTAAGACCTACCATTTAGACAATGTTATTGTAAATCATTACTTGTATAGATTGGGCCACATTATAAATGCTGCTTAATAATATGTATTGTATGTGTTAATTACCAACCTGTCGAATCTCTTCACATACTAAGGTGAAAACCCAAAAGTAAAGCACAATCTCCAGCGTGGTGGGGCCTTTAGGGGGTGGGGGCTTGAAGTCCACCAACAGAACATAGGCAAACAGGCAGAGGAAGAGGAAGTACATGAGCACATTGCCAAGGAATGAGGTGACAGGGGCGAACCAGAACTGTCTCCACCGGGATACAATAAAAGGTCTCTTGGAGTTGGATGGCAAAGAGTCTGCAGAGAGATAAAAGAGTTAAATTGTTAAGACTCAAAGATGCAAGCAGCCTGTCAACGTTAATATTTTAGCAGTAGTTTTAATTTTGTTTCCTCTGAAGTTTCCTTTGTCATTTCAAGTTCATGGTATTTGCTGGGTAGAGACAACAGGCTCTCCATGGAGCTTTGCATTACAGTGGGGTCATGGTACCGTGGTTTTCTTGCCTGTTTCCTGTCTAATTTTAAAAAAAAACATACCTTTCTGCTGGTTTCAGTTCTTCATTCCGTCTTTCATCCTGCTGTTTTGATTGCTGATTACTTTCACTTGTTTCTTATTAGCCGTTCTTTTCTATACTATTTACTAAGTCTGTCTGTGTTTCTCCCTCACTTTTTCCTTATAGGTCCCATATTATGAAAAACACGTTTTCTCTGGTCTCTACATATATAAACTGGTCCGCCCTGAGCCTGCTAACTCCCAGAATGAGGAAAATAAGCGATTCCTGCATGGTCTCTGCAGCCCACCCACTAGTAAAACGGCACTCCTACAGGCTGTTCAGAATCAGCTCCTTTCATTACATAACAAAAGGGGTCATTTTCATAGGCCAGCCTCCTCTGCACGGTGATAGGAGACATCCGAGAGGGGGGCATTTATCCCCGAGTTGAAGTTCCATGTGTCCAGCAGTGAGATAGCAGTGTTTCGCAATGTTGTCACTCAGAGCTTGACATGCAACTTGCTCTGTTGTTGGTTGTAAAAATCAACATAAGTGCTTATATTCTGTCCCAGCTACAGAACAACAGAAGAGACAGTGGTTGCGTTTAATTTTTAATGACAACATGCTGGCTGCCGTTTGTGTAAATCTGTGTGTGTGTGTGTGTTAACCACTTCACATCGGACTGCTTCAGTAAGGAGGGTCAGTACAAAGCTGGCTTTGCCTCAACACCGACCCTCATAAATGGATCAGTCCCAACCATATCAGACCCAGCAAGTGCACCCGAGCCACAGGTAAGTGTTGCCGCGGTTTGATAGTATTTACAGTTGCCTACAAATATGGTGAAGTCAGCTGGAAATTGGCTAGTTAGCTCTGCTTCGGTCCACTATGCAATTGTGTTTGAAGCGAGTTTCATGTTAATAATATTACGATGGAGCTTGGCTGTCACAGTAAAAAGTCCAGAAACATGTACAGACTGGAGACAGAGACGATGTGAACAGTGTCTAAGAGTTTGGAGACTGTGTTGGAGACAAACACAGCTTTCGCTAGCTGTTAGCCATTAGCTACATGGTAGTAACTGTAACAACACATATGAACAAACTAACATTATTCAGACACACTAACCATTCTGAAATGTCCTGCTGCAGCCACAGAGTCTGTATTTCTTCAGGAGCCTCCTTGTGGGTCAGATTCTGGGTCAAAGTAGTATGGTTGAACGAAAGCACCTCCGCGATACATATATATATATACACATATATATATATATATATATATATACACACACATATACACATATACACACACATATATATATATATATATATATATATATATATATATATATATATATATATATATATATATATATATATATATATATATATATATATATATCCATCATAACATTGGTGTATGCTACCACTAGCGTTTGCGGCATCGTCTTCCTTCCCCTCTCATTCTTTCTTTCATTTTTATATCTGTTATATGTTTGCTTTAGAAATGTGATATATATAACTGTAAGAATCCTTCAATTTGGATCTTTAGGGGAGGTGTGAATTTACTTTAAAATGTAAAATAATTATGTTTTTTATGTGAGTTTGTCATTGCTCATGTAATGTTATTAATTTAAATAAAGCATTAAAAAACAAAAAGAAAAAAAGGCATCATCTTCCTGAGAGGGATGTGTAGCAGGCAAGGCCATAGGGCAAGGCTCTCCAAGTAGGCGTTGACAGATGGAGCTCATTAGCTCACAGCTGAAATTCAGGACCCACAGATGGGTTTGGGCAATACATATCGAATACGGTGCTGTTGGACCTCTGACAGCTGTGAGAAATTGATGAAAAACAGTATAATATGGGGACTTTATTTTTTAGTTTTCTGAGTGTTTTTGGATCTTGGCCTTGCTCTAATTGCCTCACAATTCAGTAAGCTTGCTGTACATTGACTCTTTGCTGTTCAGTCATTTGAAATGCTCTCGCTTCGCCTCTGTAGTCTGCATTTGGGTCCTCCTTCTTGTAACTGTAACTGTAGGTCATGTTCACTGTACTGAAGGAAGGAATTATTTCTAACATATTGCTAACTTTTATTTGCTGATAGTTCTTACTTTCTGCAAGGACATGGTACCTAAGAGAGCAGCCACTAAGTTCAACTAGTAATAGATGAATAGTGATCAAACCCACCTCTCATCTTTTCTTTTAGAGCCCTGAACTCTTCAGCTTCTTCTTCACTGTGACCCCAAACAAAGAATCAGGAATGTTTGTTAAAACTTAGAGGGAAAATAAATTATATTTGTATATTTGCATAAAATTAAAGTCATATTTTTATATTTATATTTGTATTTACTTTTGGATAATGTCAGTCAGTGAGAAGACAGTGGCATCATTCCCATCCAGGCTTTCAGTGTCTCTGTAAGGGTGGACATCCAAAGACCTGACCTCCTCCTCTTGTTCCCTGTAATATAAACACAAACAACCAACATCTTTAATCACACCAGTAACTACTTCTTATATGTAAGATATATATATATATATATATATATATATATATATATATCTTATACGCTGTTATTGTGATCATCACTACGTCATTACTTTGGCAGCTGTAAACACTCATAAAAACATTATAAAAACACATCCTGTGGTTTGGTGCCGACCTGTATACTGAACATATAAGGATATATAATCATCAGAGAATGTTACAGACATTGTTTTTGATACCTAATTGTTTCTCAAATATATCTGTACGTTTGTGAATGTGAAAATGAGAGACATTAACTTAATACTTTGTAGAAGGAGCTTTATAAAGTTCACAGGGCTGAGCTGCCGCCTCCAATAAGGCAGCGACATCGACGTATCGCAGCAGCGGGCCAACCCATTAAAACCAGGATGGAATCATACTGCAAAGACACACACTCACAAGCCAAATTACACAATAATAACACAGCATAACACAGTAGTAACACCAACATTTACCTGAAGCTCAAAAGGTCTGTGTAGAGGAGGGGGGGCAAGAAGAAGGTTAGCACCAGTTTCCAGACCTCAGTATTCCTCTCCATGTCACCCCACCAGATCTGCGATAGCATCGACTACAACAGACAGCAGTGCCGTTACTACAACAGCTCCCAGACAATGTTACCCTCACTGATGAGGCATAAATAAATTGAATAAATCCCAACTTGTTATAGCCACACTTGGTATGTATTTAACATATACTGTAAATTAAATTTTGACTTTGGTAATCCCAATTCAAATTTAGTAAGCCAATTATTTTGCTGTACTTTAGTCAAATATATATACATACATATACATATATATGTACTAGGGATGTCCCGATCAGGTGTTTTTTTACCCCGATTCGACTGATCTGAGCCCTTTAATATTTAGTATCTGCCAATACCGAGTCCCGATCTGATAGTTATAGTTTGCTTGTCTATTTCACACATGTTCAGCATCTCCTCGGCTGCCTGTTTTACATGCTCTGCTGTATGAGACTCAAGAGACCGAAAACGTGATCGGCCCGATTTCTGATCATGTGATCAGATTGGGACATAATATGTACTATATGTAACTGTTTGAATGCAGTGAGCACTGAAGTGCAATGAGGGGTTACTACAATAGTTACTACGACCAGTAAACTATGGCTTAGACAACACAACTATAGTATTGACATATGGAAGCAGATTCAAGATTCAGGGAACAGTTAACAATAAAAAGAGGTGTATACAGTAAAAAGGCTATACATTAGGTGAAGACAATGCTTAGGCACAAAAGATTTTGTAGCTAGGGTAATTAATTATACAATATGTGAATGCTTATGATAACTAGTGTTGCCACCCATCCCGTTTAATACAGAATTGTCCCATATTTTACGCTTAAATATTGCGTCCCATATTAACTCAAAACTTAAACTGAAGTTTTTGGAGTAGTTTTAAGGCCTTTCACTCCATTACATTCAGAAACAATAGTGCTGCTAATGCTGTTACTGGTCCCAGGTCTGCTGGTGCCTTGTTATCAATCCTACCACAGCCTGTCTTCACATGACTCCATTCAAAGCAGGAGTATGGCTTTCAACTCAACCACTAATAATTACAGATGAATTAACAATGTACAGTTGTAGCAAGTACAACATCAGACAAACGATAACTGAGTGTGTCTGTTGGGGTAATAAGTACATGCATTTAACTAGTCATGTTTATTGGTGTGAAAGACAGAAAAGTAGAAACCAAATTATGCTCAAAATGTTGACATGGCTAGTATAATGTTTAACCTCAGGTAGTCTTCTTCAGGTCTAAGTAAAGAAGTGAACACACCTATATTTAATATACAATGATGAAACATCACATGCACAGTATTATTTCCTAATTCACCTAAAGAGGTAACTGATCCACGTCTGTAGTATTGTTGTCTTCATGTGATTGGATAGACATAGATATGGGGGGCTCACATCTGATTGTAATGGAATCTTAAATGACCTTAAGGATACTGCGACATGTAGATTTTCTTTATATTTACTTTTTGACATAGCAGACACAGTCTATTATAGTGAAGATCTGGTGATTTATTTGCCAAATCATAATATGAAACAGGAAATAACAACTAAAGATCATAACAAGAAACTTTATTTATAAGTGTGTAATAATTCAGTATTTTGTGATCATGCTTGAGAGATACAGACTGGGAAATTTTCAGATGTCAATGTGGCAGATTATCCAATCAAGAGATGATGATTTTTTATTGTGTCACAAATAAATGTGTGCACAATCTGTGGTTGAAATAATTCCAGTCAGATCCTCAACAAATAAGACTTTGGGAAACGATGGACAGTACTATTGTACTCACTACTTTTACTTCCTCTTGAATAACTGTTAATGAAAAGTAACAGTACCTTTACTTGAGTACAGGTTTTAGCTAGTCTACTCATCTCTGCAGAGGAGCAACAGAGTCGGGCATCAGCAGCGGGCAACATAATGTTTTTGTGTAGAGCCTGAATATTTTCACATCTTACTATCTTACTTTTGATCAAAACAGAGGTGATTGTGGAAAGCAGGAACAAGACTGTGAGTTTATTTGGTTTATATCGATTTTGTGTGTCAAATGATGAGTTAACAAGGCAGTAAGCTCATTTTAGTTTTGATAAAGAGAATGAATGACAGCTACCTGAACGCCATCGTGGCTGAAGAAAAGGCGGGCATCAGCCGCAGTGGCCATCTGCAGGCATGTTGCACCGCCCCACACTGGAGACTTCCTTATAAGGAGAGTGAAGGAGCGACTTTCGCTGTTCTGGTAACACTCACTGAATACATCTGAACACACAAACAACAAACATCATATTTTTTTCTCAATCATAATTTCTTCTAGATTAATAGGATACACAGTTTTTGGAGGCATATTTATGTCTTTATTAAAGACAGTAGAGACATAGATAGATAGATAGATAGATAGATAGATAGATAGATAGATAGATAGATAGATAGATAGATAGATAGATAGATAGATAGATACTTTATTGATCCCGGAGGAAATTCAAGCATCCAGTAGCAATAACAAACATTGAACATACATTGAACATACATACAATATCAAAGAAACAGTAGAAATAAAAATATGGAATAAAAAATGTTATAAAAACATGGCAGGAAATTAGGGAGATAGACAGTAGTCTTACTAGATCCAAACCAGGTTCCCAGAGCTATGGAGTTGTCTTGGGCTTAAACTTTTAGATAAAAGCAATAAATAGACGTATTCCTTAACATTGGGTCTGGCTCACCATGTGCAAGGTTCTCAAACGTCTGTGCCAGTTCCTTCATAGCAACTTTGTTCTCAGTTTCACACTCAAGCTTAGAAAGCTCCCGCAGCATCTTACATCCACCCAAAGCGCTCAGTACAGACTCCCCTGCCTGTCAAGGAAATACAGAAATGTAGGATTCAAATTAACACTAGCTCAAATGAAACCAAATTTGATGACAACTTTGAAAAATGGCAGCTTTTTGACCTCAATGAAGTTTGCTGCACATGGTGCTCAGCCTTTTCCTCACCGCATACTTACATAAATGTCATCAGTCAGACAGTTCTTAAACTTTCCAACTTTGAAATTAAATGACTATATTGATTAAATTAGGTTGTAGAAAATGACAGGCTATTCTCACCATCTCCCAGAAGTAAACAGCCATTTTACTGCGGTTCTGCAGGACAGCCCAGATGAAGAGGGCTGCCCAGGGAGAGAGGCAGCACTGGTCTCGATACACACACTCTCCCAGCAGCATCTTATTCATTTGCTGAAGGTTAAGACAAGACACAAGTGAGGCAGTCAGATCAGAAAAAAGATGATCACTCTTACTGTTGACAGTCGTGCATTATTATATTATATATTTCAAATTGTCCAACCTTTTCTGTTTTGTCTCTTTTGAGGGCAGATGTTAACTTTTTGAACAGTTTACCTGTAGGTGTTCTCCATTGATCAAGCATTGTACTATTATGGCATTGTTGGACTTATGATAGGCAATCTAAAACAGCATCAACACATCCTCTAGCCTCACGCAAAAATGAATAACAGGCTACACGGAGGATCACTTCTTTGTCACTCTACACACCAAGATTTTTCAGTTTTCAAACTATCCATCCATTCACTGATAATCACTTTACATTTTGAAAGATACAGATAACCATTCACACTGACATTTACAACAGGACAATTAAAGATGACCAATTAACCTTCATTGCTTTTGACTGTGGGAGCAAACTAAAGCATCCAGAGGGAACCCCTGCAGACACGAGGAGAACATGAGGGGTTGTAGCCCAAAGCACTCTTGCTAAGAGGTCGCCACTGCCAGCCCATTCATCAAATATAGCAGCCTGGTCAGTGGCAAATTAACACTTGTTAATATATAAATAAATGTCATAGTTATCGCTCTGTGTGTGTGAAAACATTTCATCACAATTGATATTAATATGAATGAAAAGTCACATCTTTGAAAAATCTCAGTGAATACTACATTATCTTATATCATATTATATTCTTTGGTATTTCCCCTATAGATATTAATAATAACATCACTCGACCGTAGCATGGAGGTCATGAAAGTTAGGTCTTCTTTGATCTTAAAGTATATCACTTAAAACAAATAATTAATGACACGATTTAACTACATAGCCTCAAGGGTATGTAGTTAAAACCTTCATTCTATTTGTGAAAATACAAAAAAGGGCTTTTTTCAGAAAGCCACTCATTGTAAATTGTAAATCTAAGATTATTGCTATTTTTCTTTTTCACAAATACATTAAGGTTTCACAAATCTGTGTCTCTGGAGTTTCCATATGGTGGTACAGATGTGACTAGTCTGTTTATGATTTAAACAGACTATAATGGGTTTACAATGTGATAGTGAGTTAAAATGATGAAAACTTCTTCCCCATGGTTTTCAGTCCATGAACTCGCTTAAAAATGACAGAACAATGCCATCTTTAGGCGATGTGCCACTTTTAAGGTGGACTAGAAAATTCCAATAAGAAGCTGTGAATCGACGCTAACTTCAGAGGCATCTGTTGCAGTGTGGTGGAAATCCCTGCATGTGTCTTGCCAATTTAAAATAAGTCTTTAACTATTTCAGTGTATGGTTCCAGTGTGGCCACGGTGACGATTCACTGACTTAAAATCACTGCATGATTCTGGTTATTCAGGCTTTCTTTCACACTGAACTGTTGGTGGGTGGATTTGTTGCACAGTTATCAAGTGCAACACACAAATAAGTCAATAACTTCTGGGTCACACAAAAATCAGACAAACTATATATCAAAATCAGTTTGGCCTGTGTACAGTTTTTTTCTTTTCCCTTTATTTGATCTGAGCATAAAGTCGAAGATATGCAATTGTACTCAAGATTGTGTTAACAAACTTCGAGTTCCTCGCTCGCTGACCTTGAGAGCCCTCCTTGTGCTGGTGCTGGGTTCCAGACCCAGAGGTCCATAGTAGAAAGGCTGACAGACATCCCCCAACAGGTCCCACAGGAGACGGGACACCTGTAGCATCACCAGATACATCATTACAACTGCATATTGTACAGAGCAACAATGCTTTCAGTGTGATTTGTCATTATACAACATAAGGTTGCATAACAAATGAAAGTAATGAAACTTGATATCATACAGACAAAGGGAAGTAACTACAGTTTGCTATGTTTCAAAAATAGCTAAATCAGACCTAGAGGACTGACGTGTAGTTGTAGTTGGGTGATAAATATGGATAAATAGATTCACATTTACCAGATTACAACTCAACTAAAGAACTATTGGAGATTTTGGAGCAATGTGTCAATCAAAACACCAGATGATGTTATATGGTTTGAAAGAATGCTGTTCATCCCAGTAGTAGAGTAGGAGTTGGACACTCTAATATTTTCTGTGCATTATTACCTTCTTCTAAAGTTTTTCATTTTATTGTTGAAATCCATTAAAATCTATTTCAAGAAAATGCATCCATTGTAATTTAACAATGTGATGCAACAGAATTATGAGTGAATAGTACTGGGTGATGTGGTTCCACAAACAGCTTCAACAACTGTTTATTTTATTCTTTCTATTGTTAATATGCTAAGCCTATTATAGCCTGAAGAGATGTCATGTTGTTAAATACAGTAAGAAAGCTGTACATAAAAGTATTACCATCAGCAATTATCATCATTATCAGCAGTTATCAGCACAAACCTTTACTTATCAATTGAACGCCAGTAACAGTACAGTAACCTGCTATCAGTCCATCTTAAAGGTTCCTTCTTGCTACCCCTTTGTCCATTCTCAACTCATCTCCCTCACCTCAAAGAGGCTGAGCCCCATTGCTGATGCAGGTCCAGTTAGTGCACTCTGGGGGCTCTTCAGAGGTACTGTCACAGCTCCATCCAGGTTAGGCAGGTATCCAGCCATCCCCTGCCTCTCACTCAGACGCCTCTGGAGCAGAATGTAGGCCAGTGAGCTGTCTGACAGTGAGTGGTACAAGTTTTCCAAACGGTGGTAGGTGAGGTACTCCAGGATATTCAGACCATTTTCGCAGAACAGACGCACAAACTGGGGCTTGTCATTGATCAGTGCATCTGTCATAGAGTCTTCAAGGTCCTCATACTGCAAAATAGAATCATCTCATTAACATTATGAGATTATAACATGCAGGAATACATTCTAATCACTTTCTGTAGCAGGATTGGTACTTTTGCAATGCATTTAATGAAAAATAAAATAATAGCACTGCCACTCAATGATGGTTCTATGCCCTTAACTAAGCTCGCACTCCAGTGGTTTTTGCAGATTGTCTACAGCGCAGACAGATGGATCCATTTTATTTTGTGTAATGAAATTTGGTTGTTTGTTTATGTGAATGACCAAATACAGAAAAGGAAAGGCAGGGAGAGGAGATTAAGATGAGAAAAGACATTCCTTTATTGATCCTTGGGAGAAACAAGGAAAATAATAGCTACACAAGAGTAGGTCTCAAAAATAGAGACAATGATAGAGAGATATTGGAAAGAATAAAGTGACAATTTGAATAAAAAATGTCAAAAAAACCTGATAAACATACTATGTACAGTAACTCTCTGTGTGTACATGATGTGTGCAATGTATGATAAATGTGCCTGTGCAAATGAGCAATGTGCAGGGTTCTGAGCTATCAAATAACAACAAGAACAAAAAAACACTGGGTCTTTGTGACAGTGAAGTGTATGGTTGAGTCCTTAATCAGTGGAGGAAGGAGGTGTTGGGAGCTGTGTCACAGCAGTAAACCAGTTGTGTAACACTCGGGAAATATGACTGGTTTATTCTTACTGGCTCACTAAGCGGCTGCTTGGCTACCAGCTGACTGCAGCCTGACTTTTCACACAATAATTCTGCTGATATGATCATGCTTACAGTTGAACATGTGCTGTAGCCTATAAAAACACATGAGGCCATAAACTTTTAGCATGCTCGTGGTACACTGTGATATCCCAAATCCTGGTTGATGCCTGGTGTATAGAAGGTACCTTCCACTGTATGTCTCCATTGAAGAGCTCAGCTTTGGCGATGTCCACGCGGTTCCAGGCCACGGCCAGTTTCAGCTCTTCAGTGTACTCACTGGCTTCACTTGACACGCGTTTACTTGCTTAAAAAACACACACAAATGTGGCATAAGAGTCGAAGCTGAGACATGATGAGACTGGTCGAGAGAATAGCAAATAGCAAAAGAACACTATAGAAAAACAGATGATTTGGTCACAATTTAATGACACCATAAAATGTGGGGCCTGTGCTAGGCACAGACCCTTGTCTTATATGTTAAAAGCGTAACTCCAACAATTTTACACACCAAAGTGTGTAAGTCTGGGGTAGTACTACTGCATATATGAAAAAAGTAGTAGCAGCCATCTTGAGCTGCAGAAGCTGCATGCCATTTGATTAATTACCCCCTTAATGCCACAAAAGGCATTGCACAACTTTTTTCCACATACAGTAGTACTCCCTCAGAACTGAACATTAAAACACACATTTTAATGAATAAAATTGCTGGATTTACTATTTAAGAGTCCGATATTATCCCAACATTGCAAACCATTGACCCATTTTATCGTAAACTGAGATAACATCCCTTCTTTACCATCGTAACACCCTCCTCACCTGTTTTAGTTAACCTTTACTGGATCACTTACAAGTTATTGACCAGTCATCTGAAAGAACTTGATATCACTATGCTAGCTTCCCATCAAAGTGGATTCATGGTTCCTGTGAGCACTCATAGAACTCTACAGGGTCAAACAGCTATCTGCCTAGAGACAGAAATCCAGCCCCAGGGTACCCTTGAATCTCAATGATCCTCCTCTTCCTCTGATCAGGGTTAATTGATTATAACTTACTCCAAGTGTAAATCTAAAGGAAACTGTGCCATTGATGTTGTGGCCATTTTGCCATTCCTTTTAATTCATTTATATTTTTTGCCATTTTAAGCCTTTTATTTAATGTGTATAATTTAGTGTTTTATGTTATATTTCTATATGCTGTATGTTTTCATTGTTTACTTAAATAACATACTTACCTCTTACAAGGGCTTTGAGGAGAACTATATCAAAGTCATCAGAACCCTCCTGTTCCCCATGAAAAATAGTAATGAGCTCTCTGTTCTGATGTATACTCAGAGCCTAGGCACACAGAAGTAGTAAAGGAAATTACTGTTTGAAAAAAGTGTTCATTTCATGTAGGACATCATTCCATCAATCACACAGTAATGTCGGATCTGTTGATTAACAGGTGTCTGAGGTAATATCAGTCAGGTTTCATCTTATTCATTTCTCCCAAATACAGTACTATTAGACAACAAACAAAAATCAATCTGGTCTTCTTAGTTGAAAAAAGGTCAGTGGTGATTAGGAGTGCATGTTCACTGCATGTTCATGTGCCTCCTGCACATCACAGCACAATCGGCCATAATAAGAACTGCAGTGTGAAGGAACCTGAGTATACTACACATCCGCAAAATAAATACACGTTTCTTTGGTTTGGGTTAATAATGTTCACTTATAAGTCCACTTTCCAGTAGTATGTCCAAGTATGTGTCTCGTATGTGTCTCACTTCATACAAATCTCCCCAGAAACCTCTTTTCTGAATCGTAACAACTGCAGGAAGCAATATCAGTTAACTCTTGTGCTGTCTGACTCACATAATCCACCAGTTTCTCCTGGTCAGCTTCCACTGGGAAGTGTCTCCGGACCTTGTCATGAACCCAGTCACGGCGCTCTGTGCTGGGCCCTTCAACAGCATCGCCCTCTGCTGGAGGAGAGATGGGACTGAGGGGGCTAGGTAAGAGATTGCCCAGCAGCTCACTGATAAGGTCTGCAGCTGGACCAGAACCAGCAAGAACCAGCCAGGGTGTAGCATTCCTCAGAGAGGCATCTATTCTCTGAGCCAGGGAACATACAAAAGAGTCTCAGTGGGATTGCAGTCTCTCTAGTAAAAGAGCTGAGAACTGAAAGGCATCCAGATAGCTGACAGAATGCAAAACTGTGTTACACGGCTAACTGGAATATATAAAAATATCACAAGAATTATGACAAACTGCTTTACAATAAGTGCAGGATAAGGGGTGCAGTAATGCTGCAACAAACTAACACAGCTTTCTCTGTGATCCGATACGTATACTGTAGGTATGGAGGACCACTCATGCTGCTGCTACATTCTCCAGTTCTAACAATATTTTACCTGTCCTCCTGTGGTAAGACAATATGAGTGAAAAATGTTAGTAGAATCCAAAAATCCTGTGATGGTGTTTGTGTTGAGTGAGAATGTATTTGACAGTTTCCTTACCTCCAGCATGTTTGCGTCCCCTGATATGAGCATGCACAACACTGGGATTTCAATACTGCCACTACCTGTTGGCCCAAGGTAGAACATTAGAAGAAAGACAGCTTTTCTACAGAAACATGTTGCTTCAAGCAAACAAACATAAAAATGAAAATAATTTCTCATGACATCCTGCAACTTAACATGCACACAACTTCCCATGTCTTATGATGAGTTAAACTGATTGTAGTAGGTTTCTGAAATCTCTCAGCTTCCATGAAGATGGTTTTCAATTTCCTTGCAATCTTTGTTTTGGCTTTTATTTCCATGTAGGGAAAGTTTGCCAGGCAAAAAACAGGAGCATCCTGCTCTAGCCTCAGAAATCTGCACAGATAAATTTGGCTTTAACACAATGTATTTGTAAAAGCATTTGAAGATTGGTTTGATGCACAGTGCAATGTGCTCGACAACCTTGATCACTAGAGGGCAGGCAAATACTTTACACAGATAGCTTACACATACTTATCTTCAAAAGGTCTACTTTCACTCTTAGTAAGAACTGTAATGCTGTAATGCTGAATTTTAGTGTGTCACAATGTTTTTTGATTTGGAAATGAACATGACATTGTGTTAGAAGCTCGAAGCTTGAAGCTCAAGGTTTTCTCATTAGTTGCTTGCATGCACCTATCCTTGCATTTTGTTATTATTTCTTTAACTTTATTTAAGTTTTTTTTTTTTTTTGGTACTTTATCTTTATAGACAGAGCATAGACAATATACAGAAATACATTGAACAAACAGTTGGTCACCTATACATCCATTCAGACACTATACTGGTGGAGTTACAAATACAATGGCAGCTCAATGAGCATCTCTTGTGGACATGTACACAATCCAATTTTTCCAATAGTGCAAATATTTATCAGTCTGTAGATTTAACGAGAAAGTCATTCTTTCCATATTTTGAATATTGGTCACAATATTGATCTAGTCAGTCTCTGCCGGAGGCGCGGCCCGCAGCCAACTTCGAGTTACAGTTTTCTTACTGGCTGCTAATAATATTTTTTAGAGATATTTGTCTGGCCCCAATATATGGGGTGCAATGTTACCTAGGTAGATTGTAGAAAAAGAGCTGTTAATTCCATCACCAAAAATGTTTTGTATTACTTGTGTAATCTTTTGCCAGTATGGCTGAATAGCTGTGCAGCCCCAAAATATATGAAAATGGTCTGCTAGCTGTTCACCGCAGTTCCTCCAACACAGTCCCCCGGCCGTCTCCCCTGTTTGCACACATTTTAACTTAGGGGTTATGAAATATCTAACCAGATTCCGCCAGCAGAAATCTCTCCAGAGACCTGAACTAGTGGAAGTTGACTGTACAGAACAAATATTCAACCACTCTTCTTCTGTGATGACAGTTTGAGATTCTTTCTCCCATTTTAATCTAATCTTATCTGTTGAGTGTATCTTATTAGATTGAATGCAGGAGTACAACTTTGAAACAAGTTTCCTATTATCCTTTTTTTTGTACATGTCAATAAATATGTCAATTAAGTTGGTCTCACTTTCCTCAAGTGGTTTTACCTGATCATTATAATAAGACCTAGTTTGAAGATACCTAAAGAAATCTATTTTTTCCAGCCCGTATGTATCCGAAATTTTCTGAAAACTGTCAAATTCTCCCTTGGATGTAATTGAACAGTAAGAGGTGATTCCTCTTCTATACCAATGTATAAACCTTCCGTCAATCCTTGCCGGCTTGAAGTTGGGGTCAAAGGCAACCCATCTCAGTGACTTAGATTGTCTTTGAAGTGATGGTGACCCACACTCCTTAAACCAAATGCGAAAACAAACCTTAGACCATTGGTTCAGGCCACCAGAATGCCGCTCATACAGTGTTTTACTGCCCAGTATAGATTGTAATGGTACGTCTAATTGTGAAATTTCCAAATCCTTCCATTTTGCTGTATAATTTGGGTTGCAGCAGCATGCTAGTGGTCTTAATTGCGCTGCCTTACAATAGTCTATCAGGCATGGGAGTGATCTGCCCCCTTTCTCTTTAGCCAATTGCAGTGTTTTGAATTGGATCCTTGGTCTTCTACCTGCCCATATGAATCTAGAGATCCACTTATCCCATTCGTTAAATTGCATTTGTGTAATCATTACTGGGAGGGATTGAAAGAGATATAAGAGTCGGGGAAGTAGGTTCATCTTTATTGTTTCTATCCTATTGTGCATGTATGTATGTATGCTTATTTCTGTATAACTGAACATGAACTGAACTGCACATATTTTTATTGATCACAAGGAAATCATAACTATGAACTGGAGGAAAGCACCTTTGCCAGTTGACCCAGGGACTGAAACAAGTCTATATAATGGAACACATGAAAGCAAATGGGCATTTTTCCACAAAGATGGACTCCAGTTATGTTGTATCTACAGACCTAAGCAGTAACTAAATGCGATAGGAATAGGTCAGTAGAATGAGAAGCCCTTTGTCAGGGAATGGTTAACAATATTTGATGTTCGGTGCAATTGATATTAAAACTTAAATAAAGATCTAAAAGATTAGAACACATCATACCAGAACTAGTGGATCCAGATCAAACAGGCTTTGTGTGCGAGAGACAGACGCAAGACAATATCAGACAGGTGCTACATATACTTGATCACGTGACTAAAGGAAAAAAACAAGCTGTAGTACTCAGTCTAGATGCCGAAAAGGCGTTTGATTCGGTCCGCTGGGAGTACTTATATTTGACGCTGAGAAGATTCAGATTTAAAGAAGACTCTATTAGATGTTTTAAAACCCTGTATTTTTCCCCAAATGCCAGGATAAAAATTAATGGACATCACTCACAGCCTATTGAGCTGGAGCGAGGCTGCCGTCAAGGTTGCCCTCTCAGCCCAGCTCTTTTCGCCCTATTTATCGAACCCTTAGCACAGTCAATCAGGGATGACCCGGTAATAAAAGGAATAGTGGTCGGAGGCATGGAGCAAAAGATTTGCCTATATGCAGATGACGTTTTGTTGCTGATAACAGAGCCAGAGACTAGCATCCCTAGGTTGATGTCTACACTAAAAGAATTTGGGTCTTATTCCAGATATAAGTTAAATGTGCAAAAAACTCAAATTTTAAGATATAATTGGGGGTAAATACGGACATGTTTGGAGACAAAACTACAGGCTTGGAGATATCTGAAAAAGTGTGATCTTGAAATGTTGATGATCTAGGTCTAGGGCTTCGAAAGAGTGAAACGAGTTCTCATCAAATAGATCAACAAAGAAGACCAGTCCGTGCCGATGCCAGCCAGCAAAATTCTGATCTATCTGTAAAGGTTTGAAAAGATGGTTGAGGGACAGAGGAGAAAAGCTATTCACCTGATCAAGGTTAAAATGTTTACAAAATTGTACCCAGATTGTAATGGAATTAGAAACAACAGGTCAACAAGGGAGCTGTAGAGAAATGGGGGATATCAATGTGTGTGATGAAAGTCCCATCATTGCCCAGGCAGGCCCATTTTTGTCAGTGAATGCCGTCACCCAGTATGCCAGTTTGAAAATGTTTGATGCTCAATAATAATGGAGAAAGTTTGGGAGACCCAGTCCCCCTTCAGATTTAGGTCTTTCCTGATAAATCTTCTTCATTTGAGGCATGGAATGATTCCATATAAACAATGAGATATAGTTATCAAATCTGATAAAGCTGATAAATGTTTTGGGAGCCAGACAGTCATATAACCCGCCAGTGAAATGGGAAGGCCCGACCACCTCTCCAGATCCTTGTGTTGTGTGTGTTCTGATAAATTATCAAAGTTAGCTTTCTTAAGTGTTTTAAATGAGCTGGTTACAAGTACACCTAGATACTTAAAGGATTGATATTCAGTTTTTAAAGGAAATGCATCATCTAGTGTTCTGCTAAATAATTTATGGGGAAAAGCAGACTTTTTGATAAGTTTAATTTACAGCCAGAGAAACTCCCAAATTGCTGTAATAGCTGCAGGAGGTGAGGTATAAATTGGCTTGGGTTGGCAACAAAAAGGAGCAAGTCGTCCGCGTAAAGTGCAGTCTTATGGATTGCGTTTCCTCTTGTGATGCCCTTAATTCCCTCATTGTCCCTGATTGCAAGGGCAAGAAGTTCTATGACCAAGTCAAATAGGAATGGTGACAAACAACAGCCCTGATGCGTACCTTTATATATTGGAAAATATGCTGATATAGAGCCATTTGTTTTCACAGCTGACATTGGGCTACAATATAAAATTCTAATCCAGTTGCTGAATGTTTCTCCAAATCCAAACCTTTTTATGACTGCAACTAAATACCCCCACTCCATCCTATCGAAAGCCTTTTCTATGTCGAGTGACAGAATTACCTCAGGTTGCTGTGTTGGATTAGTGGAGTACATTACAATGAAGAGCTGCCTCAGGTTGAAAAATGGCTGCTGACCTGGAATAAAGCCAGTCTGTGTCATGACTCTTGTTTTGTTTGTTCTTGTTTCTGGTTTTTGGCTTCTTGTATTTGATTTACATATTTGTATCTTGTCTTGTGTTATGTTTTGCTTTTTCCATGTCTTGTGTCTCATGTTTTGATGTTCCTTGCCCTCATGTGTCCTTTAAGTTCTCCTATGTTCTCCCCTCTGGCTCCCTCTGTCTGTTGTCTTGTTCCCTCCTGGTCTGTTCCTCTGTGCTCCTCCCCCTCGTTATCTCACCTGGTTTCCTTCCTCCTCTCTCCTCACCTGTGCCTCGTCATGTCATTAGTGTCTGTGTATTTAGTCTCTGTGTTTCCCCTCACTCTTTGTCCAGTCATTGTATTCTGTTTGATGTATTCTGTCTCATGTTCTATGTCTGCTCCTTGCTCCTTGCTCCTGATTCTTGCTCATGATCCTGTTTGGTAGGTTTTGGATTTATTTTGTATTTTGTTCTGTTTGATTTCGTACTTTGACTTTGATTTGAACTTTGTATTTTTTTTGCTTTGCTACTTTGACTCGTTCTTAGTTGTTACTTTGTTTTTCCATCCCTGCTCGTCCGCTTTTGGTTTTTGTATTCAGCTTTGCAATAAAGCTCGCCTTTTGTTCCTCCCCATCTCTGCCTCACGTGTCTACTGCGTTTGGGTCCACCTTTTCCCTTCCATAGTTTCCCCTTTTTCCCCAACGTGACAGTCTGATCTTGATGTATAAGTGATGGTATCACATCATTCACTTGTTTTTTTTTTAGAATCACAGCAGTGGAGAGTGATGTGTCTATAGGATGAGCAGTCAAGTGGGTTCTTATCTTTCTTTAATATTAATGATATAGTTGCTTGGGTTAGGGTCAGTGGTAAAGAGGCAGTCTCCAGTGTTTCGTCATATATAGATTTAAGTATAGGCACTAATCTAGAAGAGAATATCTTATAGTACTTGACCAGTCACCCATCAGGTCCTGGGGTCCGCCCACTACGCATGGCTTGCGGCTTTCGCTGATGGTGAGAGGTTGATCAATGGAGAGTCGGATGTCTGGACTAACTGATGCTAGCATGCTTTGTTGCAACGCTAGTATGCAATATTTTCTCTCCTTTCTTACAAACATATTACACAATTAAAAGCTCATCAGGCAAACCAATGACTAAAGCGACTTTCTTCCATGCATCGGCTGTCTTTAATTGATCCCTATACGCGAACAGGGTCAAATCATAGAGGACCAGGTGTTTTGCTACGGCAGCAATCAACATTTCCAGCGCCATCTCAGAACGAATGTTTGGTAGGAACCAAAATTACACGGGTTGTTCTGTGGGACCGACCTGACCAAGGGACGACAGCAGAACGAGACATCCCCATTGGTTATCGCATGGCTTTTCCACCTTTTCCACCTAGACGCGTCATACCTCTTTACATGAAGTTGGAGGATTTTCAACTTTTTTTCCCTCCTAATCTGCCTATTCCACCCCCCGATATATTGCACATTGTTTGTCAATGTCTATTATAGACTGCTCAATTTTGAAAAAACGTTTATTGCGTTCTTTATTTTTATTTGCTACATATGAAATTATCTGACCCCTAATATAGGCTTTATGCGATTCCCACATTGTGCAACATGATATGTCATTTATATCATTTATGTCATTATCTCTATTTGTTCAGCAACAAACTGTTTAAATTTGTTGCATAACAATAGAGAGGGGTCAAGTTGCCATGTTCGTTGTGGTTGGATGTTTTCTGGAAAGTGAATGTCTAACTATACAGGAGAGTGATCTGAGACTGCAATACTATGGTATTGTGAATTGGTAACGTGAGGGAGGAGATTATTATTTAAAAGAAAAAAGTCTGTCCTTGAGTAACTTTTGTGAACAGGTGAGAAAAAAGAGAATTGTTTCGTGTCTGGATTTAGTTTCCTCCATGAATCTACAAGACTATAGGAGTGTATGAAAGAATCAAGGACACCTCCAAATTTGGACAGTTGGCTGTCCAGCTTGGGATGGGATCTGTCTAGTTGTGGATGTAGTTCGCAGTTCAGGTCTCCAGCTATAATAAGCTGATGGGAGTTAACATCCGGTAAGGATGCAAATATTTTGGTAAAAAATTGAGGGTCATCCCAATTTGGACCGTAAATATTAACCAGGATAACTGGAGAGTTGTAGAGCTTGCCAGTTAATATGACAAATCTACCTCTGGGGTCTTGGATTGTTCTAGTATGGACGACTTGGACACCCTTCTTAAAGAGGATTGCCACACCTCTTGAGTTGTGGTTAAAGTTGGAATGATAGGCCTGGCAGATCCAATTATTTCTCAATCTCGTGTGATGATTGATTTTGAGGTGTGTCTGCTGCAAGAATATAAATTCCGGGCCAAATTATCTCAAATGAGAAAAAATCTTGTTGCATTTAACTGCATTTCCCATGCCTCTAATGTTCCAGGAGATGAAAGCGACAGAGCCAGGAGGTCTAAGTATCTGTCTCTGTGATGTCATGTTATATCGGATTTGTAAAGATACGCGATATCCTCAAGCCCTTGAAAAAAGTAGTTGGATCTGGTAATACAAACATACAGTACAAACAGACTTAAAATACAACTATGAAAGTTGAAAAGCAGTTAACAAAAAACTATTGGTACCCTTCCTTTGAGGGCTATTAGACCACCCCCATGGGTTGCTCCATCACCTGTTGAGCAGGCTAAACCATGCAAGAACTATGCATGAAGAGAACAGTGTAGAAAGATAATGATCCTCTAAGATTGAGAATTCAGAGTTAGTTACTTTAGGTAGCTGCCATACACAAACAAGAGCTGAAGGAATAAATGAAAATCTAATTAGGTAAATACAGAGGGAAAAAAAACTAGGGATCGACCGATTATCAGTCGGGCCGATTATCGGGGCCGATATCCAGCATTTTGATGCATATTGGCATCTGCCTTTTTTTTAATCCGACGGCCGATAAGAGATCAATTTAAAACTGGGTTATTTTGGGTGTGAGGCAGCCGACCCTCTCTGTCTGCTGCCCCTACTCTGTCTCAAGCATTAACCCACCCACAGCACCATCTGATTGGTTACAGGCAGAGCGGTAACAGCCAATCAGTACTGAAAGCTGTGCATGCACAGTGCTCACACAAACAGTGGAGAGTAGTGATGGGAACGACGGCTCTTTTTACTGAACTGAATCTCTAGAATCCGTTCAGTAAAATGATTAGTTCAAAAGATTCATTCACCGAATCGTTCAGTGCTCTCCAACTCCCTGAACTGATAAGCAGCCGTGATTCACGTCCTGGCGTCCCTCGTTCGCGAACAACCTGCTGAGGACGTGAATCACGTTTGCGCTGTCACTGAATCAGCGTGAACGTGAATCAGAGTGAACGTGAATCACGTTCGCAAACTTGAGTGACGGCAGCTGCTGAGAATCACGTTCGCAAACGTGAGTGACTATTATTGTGCAGTAAAATCACTTAAGAAGATGCTACACGGATGTTAGCAACAGAGCACTAATTTTAGCAGTACAGTTACTGAACAAGAATCACGTCCTCAGCGTCAGTTCTCTGCCTGCAGTAGGTTCGTGAATCATGAACGAATCACAGCGCAAACGAGAATCACGTCCTGACAGTTCTCTGAGTGAGTCGCAGCAGTTCCACTCCCGGCCGGCATGATCGCGGCTGAGCTCAACTGAACTGAGAAAGGAACGAATCAGTCCATGAAGTGATCCCATTCACTTCGTTCACTGAAATGATCCGCTCTTTCGAATGACACGTTCGTGACCGACACAACACTAGTGGAGAGGAGAAAAAGTTTAGCCACCACATAATACTGGCTTGATAGCCCGGCGCTGTTCCTAGGGGCTTGGTTCCGAGGGCAAGCTAAGGCAGCAGACTCTCCCGAAATTGTAATAAACATCCCAGTCCTCTACAACTCACAACTACTAGTAACATTACTGTGATCCTGTTAACGTTATATAAACATAAGCGGCAGCTCTGCTCGCTCACAGTCCCTCCAGACGAGCCTGTTAATCACTCGCTAATATCAATATGGAGTCCGTGTGTGAGTGAGAGAGTAAAAACCTAATAAACTCAATTCAGTTCAGTTTTATTGCAGGGAAGCGCGTTGAGGTGAAGGCTGATTAGCTTTTAGCGTAACGTTAACCCACCGGTCTGCTTTGTCCTTCTCTGGCTGTAGACGCTCAGCAGACTGTAGAAACTATACAACTCACGACTACTAACGTTGAGGGGATGGCTAGAGGATAGTGTGTGTGTGTGTGTGTGTGCGTGTGTGTGTGTAAGCCACATGAGAAGCTGCAGAAACTGACAGCAAAGCACGGTCTGAGAGAAAACTGTAGGGCAATAATGGCTGTTTAACTACCAAGTTATTTTACTTGATCTTTTTCTCTGTTGACTGAGAGATTCCATGCAGCAGAAAATGACACTGTCATGTTGTGTGTCCTGAAGCTGTCTTTGACAGTTTCTTGTAGAGAGGAGCAGAATATTGCTGTTCAAGACTTTAGACATCATGCAACTGCATCATAAAGCCTGCGTGAACTGCATGGTGTTCAGGGATGAATAGTTTCTATCGTTATTGTACTATTTTTTCAGCTATAGTTACATTCATCATTAGTAATGTAGCAGGCTAGTTTTGAATGACTGTGTCCCTGCTATCACATGTTGGTAAAATAAAACATTTACATAATAAAATCAACTACAGGCTTCCCAAATGCTGTAGTAAATTAAGCATGAGTTGAGCATATGTAAACATGTGGCCCCACTTTTAAGTCTCTTTCTTTTTTTTCAAACCCTTATTGCATATGGATAGACTAAAATCTATGTGTAAAAACACTCAAAGTTCTTGTAGTTTGTATTACTCAAAATGTTGACGCCATTATTTTCCCTTTTACTGCAACCATATCGGTCTATCTCTAAGAAAAACAAACACAAGGAAAGTGTAGATTAAGGACTATCAGTCCACTCTGAGTGAGGTTCGTATAATGTGTCATAAATCAAAGAAGGAAAGTAAATTAAATATATTAAATAATATTATAAAGAAAATACCCTGTACCCTGCACTGTGCAGTATGTCTGCACCAGGTCACTTATGTTTTTGCACTATCTGGTCAATTTCCTTAACACCCATATTTATTCCATATTTATTATCTGTATTTAAAATCTATGTTAACAAAAAACAAAACAAAACAAAAACTGCTGTTAATTTTGCACTACATCATGTAAATATGTATATATGTCTATTTCTTCCCTTTTTAATTTTATTGATTATTTTTTGCTATTGTTCCTGTTATTGTAATATGTCTCTGTTTTTGTAATATTATGTCGCTTCTGTGACAAACCAATTTCCCCGTCTGCGGGACATTAAAGGATTTCTGAGTCTGATTCTGATTCTGAAAGGGGTGAAGAAGAGAAACAGTCTGTCTGCACATTAATTATTGGCCATCGTACTCTGATTACAAGTAAACCCCCTGTCCGAGTAGATAATGACATAATGGTTAATGCACACATTAAAAACTGTCCTGTCTTTGTTTATCGCTCAGCTGAGAGGTAGACTGGCTGTACATGACGTTTATGGGATTGCATGTTTAATAATTATGCGAGTTTGAGGTTTACACTCTCTCAGTTACCTGTATCCTCAGTTTGTAAGTGTTCAGTAATGTACTGCTTAGCTTCAGCAGGGCAGTCGAATGACCTCCGCTTACCATTCGGGGCAGTGATTTTCAATGTCACAGGGAACAAAAGGAAAAAGTGAGCACTGTGTTGCTTTTTGTTGTGTCAGATGTGACAAGAATCCTGCAGCTTGATTTGACGACTTCCGTGCATTTATTTTTGTTGTTCTTACCTCTGAATTTTGAGGAAATGTCTCTACAAAATTCCTATGCTTTGTCTCATAATGCCGTTTCAAACTGGAAATCCTCATCACAGCTATAGTCTCCTAGCATATTAGGCACATGGGTGCTAGTTGGAGGGAGAATGAATGCAAATGTTTCAGTCCATTCTTGCTCGAATTGCTGATTTTCGCTGTCCACTTTTCTTTTAGCAGTGAACTTGCTCCTACAGCTGCAAAATGTCAATCTGCGAACTGCTCCAAAAACAAAAATGAAAGTTAAAAGTTGCGCTTGCAGGAGTGAGTGACGCAGCTGTCTGTGTATCATTGGCATGGAGACAAGTCCCAGTATACGTGCCAACCCAACCAAAACACATGGTGAAGGAATAACAGTTCGGGGCCCGCAGGACAACTGCTCTAGTTCAACGACCCGGTCGGAGTAATGGTTAGCGCCGTTTCCCAGGCTACGTAATGATGTAGCCAATAGTTCCTGGCTCATGGTTAGCAGTCCAGAGAGCTTCCCGTGTTTTGGAGCGAACTATGCCTATTTCTCCACGCAGGTTCTCTATCTTTACGTGCAGGTCTGTCGACAGTGTGGTCACCGTGTCTTCTATTTTGGCCATGACCATTTGTTCGGAGGCTTTGCAAATGGCCAGCGTGTCTGTTGGTGGCCCCGCCACAGGATAGTCCGAGGTTTTAGCTGCTGTCTTAGGCCTTTGTTTGCTGGACAGGGGTGCGGACGTTACTCCAGAAAAAAAGAGGGGAAAAAGGGACTGCAGCTACTATGACATAAGACGTTAGGAACACACTTTGGTCAGCTGTTGGGTTGTTTTAGAGGCTGAAATTTAAGGGAAATTGTTATCTTCATGCAGAGCTCACGGAAAAAGCGTGTTTACATGTCGCGGCTCTCGAGCGCCCCCCTTGAGCAGTATCTCTTAACCCTGACTCTGGACTTAGGGTCCTGATACAATAATGGAATCCATTTAACAAATTTATCTCCAAAACCCATGCTCACCAGAACCTGCTGAAAATTCACCTGGTCCACCCTATCAAATGCTTTCTTCGCGTCTAAGCTGAGTAGCATTGATGTCTGTGATGTCATTGATGTGGCTAATGATTGTAAATGTAGCGCCCTCCTAATATTACTACTATTTTAACCAACCATTAATAAATTCAGCTTGATTCAGTGTAGCTAATTTTAAAATATATCTCTGTATTTTCTTAGCTAAGATGCTAGTTAAAATTTTCAGATCCACACATAGAAAACTCAGTCGTAGGCATATCTCCCATTTCTAGTGCATAGTATGCTTAGCACTGGGGTAAGTTCATGTACACATGTCTTTTTAATATTCCCTGGGTAACCCATTGATTCCAGGAGACTTGTTATATTAAGTTTAAGGAGGCTTTCTTTTATTTCAGTTTCTGTGATTGGCCTAGTCAATTCCACTGACTCATCATTAGCTAGTTTGGTCATATTAAGAGGTCCCAAAAATTTTTTGGAACGTTTCAGTGTTGTTATATAGATTTTGACTATCATATAACTTTTTACAGTGAGCAGAAAAGGCATCGGCAACTTCTTTTAGTTGCAGTACTAATTGATAGGTTATGGGATGTCTAATCTTGTGTACCAACAACTCGACTGAGCTTTGTGTTGTTGGAATGTAAGCAGCCTACTCGCTCTGTTTCCCAATTCATAGTATTAGTAAATCTAAGTGCCATACATTGTTTTTAATTGTCATTTGAAAAAATTCTTTAAGACAGCAAGCAAATTTTAGCAATATGAGCTGACAGTCAAAACATGACATCTTAAAAGTGTCAAGGCATTGCAGTTTTCATGTTTGAAATGTATCTTTCTCACCCCAAATGCCAGTGCGCTGATGGGAAATGTAGTCCTCCAGACTTGCACAAAAGCTTGTCTCTCCGCCACGGCGGCCAACACTTCCATCGTCCACCAGGAGGAAAGCCTGGCAGTTATTGTCCAGGCAGCAGGAGTCACGGGATGTATTCTGCACATAGTACCGAGCAGGAAAACTCCCCTTCAAACAGAAGACACACATAAATGTGAGTGAGTTCACTCCGAGGAAGGGAAGGAATCTACTCTGCTACCTGTGTGCTCATCTGATCTCAGCATGGACGATCTGCTGTTGTATTGTTCTAAAATAAAGCCTCACACAAAGCAAACACAAGTCTGCACAGCCTTCATCATGCTTTACTTTGTTCAGGTAACAACAACTATGGCAAAGACTGTCCTGGCAGTTGGAGTATAGTTCAAAAGTTTAGGTACAAAACATTTCTGTGATCTTTTATTTGTGTGCGTGTCAGGAAGGAGGGTGCAGGCTTTATAGTGGACTATCTCAGACAAGTTCATGGTGTACCTGGGGATTGACAAGCTGCTCCCTGTTGTGCACCATGCCCCAGGGTGCCAGTCCCACAGCAATCACTTTCTTCTCGGAGAGAGCTGGAGCTGCAGCCCCATGGTCCCTCACCGCCTCGCCCACACAGCGGCTTATGCCCTCCCTCAGACCTCCTGTTAGTATCCAGGCCCCTGGTCAAAAGTAGTAAAAAAGTAGTGAGGTGGGATACAGGAGGTGAGGTTTCTAATAACCCAACATACAGTATAGTACAAACAGGGCCGTAACAATACATGTACTCATCTCAGGCTGTGTAAGGCAGATTGTTTGATTCAGTATACTAACTGATTGGTTTGGTGAGCACTGTGATCTTCAAACCAATTGCTTCATGTTGAATTCTCTATGCTTTCTACTAACCCTATTGTTAACTGTTACGGCCCCAAACTGAACACAACCAAAGACTCGAACAAAAAGAGGCCAGTAACATATAAAGGACGCCGACTCAACACAGTCAAGTTTAAATGTGTTTATTTAACAAAAGAAAAAGGCAAGAGTTCCTGGCCAAACTGAAAAATAAGAGAGAGGAGACCCCAGACCAGCCATGACCGTCGCATCTGGGGAATCCTCCCAACTAAAGCTGCCTAAACAACTACTAAACCTACTTAGAAAAAGGAAACCAAAAAGATACGAAAACAGGACTACCAGGAAGTCAAACCCAAATTAAAACAACAGGTGATTGCCCACACCTGAGCTCAGGAAGGCAGAGCAGGGCGGAGACAGGACACACACACACACATAGGGCACTAACCTGGCCACACGTAACATTAACTATGGACTCTTACCTGTGCTCTGTGCTGCCCTAACCAGTCCGTTTCTCAGGACATCTCTCACCCAGGTTTTGATCTTCTCATGTCCTTCCCCTCCCACAACTGACACCACCAAGTTGGGTGAGGGCAGCCCCCAGTGAGTTGTCATTAGGGTGTAGACGATCTGAGGTGGAGTGTCACATGAAAGCCGCAGAAACTGGACAGAGCAAAGAGAGGATTGTAATGTCTGACAGATGACCTTTGAGAGGGAATGCATGTATTTAATCATTGTTCAAATACATAGAGGTGAAATACTCCAAGACATTTTAATCTCAGTCATACTGTTTGTCTGGGCTCAGCGTACCATGAACTAAACCTAGAGTGCCAGTTGGCCACCGCAAGCAACATTCCCTCTCAGTGATGCTGTCCTGTCATGTGTCTCACAACGTAGGACTGCCAACCTGTCCACATCAGGTTCCAGCTGCAGTCAGTTGTTCATTTATTTTCTTTTGCAATAATCAAAACACTTCCAGTTTAACCAATACCTATACAGACTGTCGTCTGGTAAAGTACGGGGATGACACAGATCTCCTGTCCCTGCTCTCATATCCCTCACATCACCACAGCTCAGTGCTGCGTTTGTGGAGTGGTGTGATAAATCTGCCCTGGAGTTAAACATGGAGAAGACCAAGAGATTGTGGTGACCTTCTCCAGCAAGCAGAGGGAGCTAGCTGCAGCTGCCATCAGCACAATCCATGCGAAGAATGTAGAGCTTGTGGAAGACCACAAATACCTGTGTACAATTTTTTAATACACTGAGGAGAAGGTCAACACTTTTGAGGTAAATAAGAACATTCTACAGACATTTTATTACTCCTTCATAGAGCGTGTCATCACTTTCGCCATAAGTCACCATAACTCTGTGTACTGTACTTTTTATATTGTGTACTCTGTCTGCTTAGAGCTACCAATCTCTCGCTCCTCAGAGATTGCTCCTAGCTCCCCAGAGCACAAATAAAACAACTGGGTTGGCCTGTAAGATGCCAGACAGAAATGACTTCTGGCTGTTTTGCCTGTGGGAAGTGGGAGTGGGCTCAAGAGGTGATTTAAGCAGGATTGACCAGTATTAAATAACCCTCTGTAGAGACAATAATTTTATGTGGAAAAGTGGTATTACGGAACATTTGGTCAGTAACCAGTGTCTGTGAAAAGTAATGTTCTGGTATCCCTGCCCACTTAGGACTAAGTGACAACATAAAGAGGTGGATGATGGAAGCTGAAAAAATATTTTAAACAAGAAAAGATCAAGGCAAGGAGAGCTGTCTGGAAAAACAGGAGTTAGAGAGGATGGAGGGGATGGCTGGCTGCAAAATGGACAGGAAGTTAGTTACAGTGACAACAACACTTACAGGAGCTTTAAATCCCCAAGGGGTTGGAAGCAGACAAAGGTTGTTTGGGTAAAGTCACACTAGGCTGGGCTGTGGTGGCGCATGGGTTCTATTCATCAGTGTTGAGACTGAACCTCTTACCAAAGGTACACTGAAATATCTATGACTGTGTGATGTGGGAGTTCAGTGCTGCCACTCACATGGCTATGTCGGTGTCCAGCGCCTGCAAACTCCAGCTGTCCAAAAGCATCGGTGGGATTCTCTGAAGAGTGCTGCCTGCTGTCCCACTGGGTGACAATAGCAGCTCCAAAGTAGTCTCCTCTTGCCACAGAGTCATGCACCTCCTGCACACCACCACACTGACACAATGCTCCATCACTGACACACAACACAAAAGACATAAATCCTGTTATTCTGTGTATGACAGTGTCTCAAAAACCCTAAGCCATTACAAAGGCGTTTGAGACAATTAGACATTTTCTTACAGTAAGTTGCTTACTGGTCCATGGTAACCGACTCTACAGTGAGTTCTTCACCGCTACAGTGCTCTCTCTAGGTCACATTGCAACAGGAAAGTTGCTCCAGACTTAAGGGGCACTGACAGACACTACATGAAGTCTTAAAGTTTCAGTGTTTAAATGTAATGAGTAAAACCTTCAAATCAGTTCTGAAAATAAATGGAGGCCAATACAGTGGGTTGTATGATTGCTTTTGTCTGTTTCAGCTAACAGTCTGCCAGCAGTGGTATATGTGTAAAATGTGTAAAAATATTCAGGGAATGTTTTCTCCAAGTTAGAGATTTGATGAAACATGATGATAAGAAAGTGTGATTAGAGTGAAAAATATCTTCAAAGTTTCTGGCATAGTTTGAACAGAGGAGGCAAGGTTCTTAAACTCATCATTATATTTTGATGTAGTTAATGACCTAAACAGGATTGCTTCAGGTGAAAGGGGGGTGTGTCAATCAAGATACAATGTATCAATACAGAGTTTAAATTCAGTTAAACCATTTCCTTCTTTAATGCTTCATCAAAAGGGCTATCATCAGAAAAACATTACACTACAGTACCAATTCCTTGTGAAATGTATGTCATCATCAATAATCAGCATTATTTTTTACTTCTAGACAAGACAGAGGGAGAGATTACCTGAAAGAGTCTTCAACAAAGGTGGTGCACACTCGCTTTTTGATGATCTTGGGAATCCAGCTCTGCGAGCATGAAAGCAATTTGTCATTTGTCATAAATACAAATAAATATGGAGAACATTACTGTGGACCAAGACCAAACAACTATTTTGAGAAGGTGCAGTGACTAACTGCAGTGACAAACTGCTGGACAGCCATTAAGCATTAGCCTACATCAAGAGTTATGTGATCACTTGTGTGGTACTGTAATTACAACCCAGATTCACGACACAATCACCTGTTAACACTGGGTTAGGGTTTTTGGAGCATTTACTAACTTCCCTAGTCTTTTGGTGCCCATAGCCTATTAATTCTTAAACATGCTGATGTAACCGATTCTATCGGCATATATTTACAAAAGCTATAGTTTAATTTTCTCTTAAGGTAGAGAGCAAAGTCCACACTGAATGATCTGTTAAAACAAGTTAGCTTGAGTCTGACTCTGTGTGGTTGTTTGGTTGCACCCCAGAGATGTAAGGTTAATCCTAACTAAGAAAGTAGATCACATCACTCCAGTTCTTAGGTCTTTACACTGGCTTCCTGTCTGTCAAAGAATAGATTTCAAAATCCTGCTGTTGGTTTATAAAGCACTGAATGGTTTTGGGCCAAAACACATTTCTGATCATTTGTTATGCGCCACATATCTGGAACAAACTCCCTAAAAACTGCAGGTCTGCTCCAACTCTCACCTCAAGACTGATGACATTTCTGTTTACCACAGCCTTTCACTGAAGCAATTTCAAAGCTTTGAATTGCAGTGTGACTTTTATTTTCTTGTTCTGTCTCTTTTATACCATTTCGTTTTCAGCCTACTTCCCTTTCTCTTAACTTAACTTAATGTTTTGTTTCTTGGCGTGTTCTTACTTGTTTTGAAATGTTTTTTTTAAATGCAATTTTAAATGTCTTTTAATGTTATTTTTATTCTCCTGTAGAGCACTTTCAGTTGCCTTGTGTCTGAATTGTGCCATACAAATAAACTTGCCTTGCCTTAACTAACCAATATATTGTCAAATAAAATGATGCTTTCACTTCATGTGGCCAATCAGTGAAAGGGCTAACAGCTAAAAACAAACAATTTCTCTAACTGTAGTTAATCAACAAAGGATAGGTGACATTGGAAATAAGCATAATGATAAAGTAGTAACTATAACCTCCAACCTTGATCTACAGCTAGTTTAAAATAACAACACTGAGTAGTGAAACTGTTAACCACAACATATGGTAATATAGTGATGAGGTTGTAACAATATTACAAGCATACCAACATTTTACAGAGAACTTTAAATCTACATGCTCTGTTTGCTTCTGGTGCCGAGGTCGTTCTTCCTAATTTTTGCATTGTGTTTTGTTGGGGTGTCTTATGGAAAGAAGATGAATATGTTTACATCCACAGAGGAAATCTGTCACTGAAAATCAGGTTTGCATTTACAGGCATTGTCAAAACCAGATTAATGTTAAACCCACTGATCCACTTGAACATGCAGAAGGTCAATGAGCAGATTTTTCCTGGATCTTGACATTATGTAGGAACCATTGCTTACCTCTTTTGTACAAGTTGTTGCTTCCTGATTTCTGTGTGTGAGTCTCTTCCACACATACATGGTCAAGACAGTAATTTGGTTTGTCAATTTCACTACCTTGATTACTGAAACCATAATTTCATTTTTGTTCTTTAGTTTCCATTTGACTCTTAGGACTCCCATTGCTTGGCCTTGCGAAGACTTGGATTACAGTGGACCAGCTGTGCGGAGCCCAACACCAAATCTCCAGCTACTTCAGGTGTTTATGAGAATGCTCCTCTGTTTTGCTGTGAAGCTCCAGAAATGTTTTGTGTACTACGAAACTTCACCCATTCACGCTCACCCTTTCCATTGGCATGGGGGTGAGAAAGTGAGATAAGATTCTTAGCTGAACTTAGCCCTAAGTTAACATCATTTCTGAGCTTTTTTTTCCCAGGGTGGAAATGTGCATTGTGCTGTTGATCTGGCTGCTCGTGCAAGCATTTTCCTACAAACCGAGTCAAAGACAGCACATTTTTTTTACATTATTTTCCTTTTTTAAAACACAGCTGTTTGCAGGGTGCATGGTAATGAGGTACTGTATCTATTGGTAAGATTCATAACTTGTAATAAGACATTGGTGAAACAAATTTAACTTATTTCCCCTTAAATAGATTTAGTTTATGACTATCCAACCAGACTAAGAACACCCAGTAACAGACATGAACACAAGTATAACATCAGTAACTATTTAGAAATAGCCAATTATCTCACTGCTGGCTTAGTAACCTTATTCCTAGTACATTTAAGTAATTTTTGCACAGAGCATGTTTTCTTTCTTTACTGTATCTCTTCCAGTGTAGTTGCATTAGGAAAGGATCTGTCACAGTCAGTCAGATTTGTGCTGGGGTGTTTTTTCTCTCTGTGCTTGTTGTCTTTTCAGAGGTGCGCTGACAGGCTGGGCGGGGTTTAACCACACCGGAGCCGCTGACTCACATGCACCTGCTGCAGGTTGACAATCAGCGCCCGCTTAAGAGCCCTGATTGTCATGATCTCATCATGGCAGCCCTGTCTTCTCCCTGGTGTATGTGTTGTTTCCCCTGTCTGTATTGCTTGTCTTGTGTCTCTCCCCCTGTCTGCTCTGTGTGTGTGCATGTGGGCATGGTCTCGCTCCAACCAGCAGCAGCCAGGTGAATCCACTCTGTAATCAACCATCTATATAGCCTCTGGATTCCCTCCTGTTTGTCGCCAGATTGTTGCTTCAGTATACGTGGTTTTTCATCTCCTGGCTCATTTTTGACTCTGTGCTCCAGTACTAGCTAATGTGGCTAACACCCTTGAGTTTCTTCCACTTTGCCTCAGATTGCTGTGTTTCCTAGTTACCCGCGTTTGCTTCTCCCCGCCTGCTTGTGAACCTGCCGCTTCACTGCCATTGCTCTACAGCAGACTGCACACCACGCCGCCTTCACCCTCGTCTTCACCGGTGACCTCACGAACCACAAATGGGACCCCGGGACCTTGCACCACCTCTCCTCACCTACACTTATTTGCCATGTTTGAACATTAAAAGACTGTTATTCACTGTTACCTGTAGTTCTTAGTTGTGCTTCTGGGCTCAGATCTTGTACAAAACCATAACACTGATCCTCATGCTACCTGCTGCCAGATTATCACGTCAGAACTGAATGGTACATGGCCCCTGTTAGTGTTAAGTTACTTTTGAGTTTTCTCGTGTTTTTCCCTGTTGATTTTACTTAGAGTTCTAAGTTAGTCTTTTGCTCTTTTTACCTTCAGTGTTTAACCTTGTTTCATCTACCAGCAGCTCAGCTTCCAGTCACCTCGCCTTCAGCACCTATGCAGCCAACAGCCTTGCCCTCAGTACCCGTGAGCTCCACACTCCAATCTATCCAGAGGCGCCACTGGGAGCTACCTCAACTCCTCCTCCTCTGTGGCAGACCCATTCACTACTCATACTTGCATATTTCCTGTGAAGCATCAATACATTTCTTTACTATTCAGCTCCCTGCCTTGTTGTCCACCTCTGGCTCCTACTACACCTATTAATTGTAAAATGATCCCTATACATCTAGTAAGGAGAACAGGAACCAAAACTCTTTTATATGCATATACACCAATCTCCAATTCGATGTGAACACTTCTCTACTTTTACCTCCTTTAAGTGTGACTGCATGCAGTGGTTAAATTGGCTTTTGTAAGGAGGGGGAGCACTTCTTCACTCTGGCCATTCTCTCTCTCTCTCTCTATCTATTTTTTTACCTTGCACCATCAGTGTAATACACATTTTATTTATCACATTCACATATTGATAACTTTTTAAGCCTACATTTCACCATCAATCTACACTGTAATTTGTAAAATGTATTCACAATATACATAATCAATTCACATATTAGCAACATTTATTTCCATCTCATCAATACACATCAATTATTTGCATTGTCACCTTACCATCAATTCATATAGTATTTACATCTCACACATACATCTGCATGTCAAAACATCAAACCACATATCAGCAGACAATTTAATTTAGAACTTTCCAAATTGGATTCAGTTCAAGTTTCTGCCCCTCCTGTCTCTTCCTACATCCTATATGGTCTGCCCACCTTCGGGTCATAACCCACTTCTTTACATGTTTCTCTGGGTTCCACATTTCTAATGGTGGACCTACTAGGTTTATAAACATCAAGCAGGACAGCTGATTCCGAACAGGTGAAATTATAGTTTTCATAAGAGAAAATCCTCTCTCACATTCTGCTGTGCTTACTTCACCCACCTGCTGTGAGTCAGCAGCACCGTGTGCGTGCGTGCGTGCACTTGCGCGGTATGCGAGAAGATGCCGGTAGCAGTGAAAACATGGACTGGAGTTTCATTGGTTCAGGTTTTATCTCAATTAATGAGCGGAACGTATTTAATAATGAATCTCTGACACAATGCTCTGAAAACAGCGCTGAGTGAACAGGCTGATGTATTGATGGGGATCCAAATGAATGATTTTAAAAAGTCATATAATGGCAGTTACACCCATGATTACAATGAAACACTGAAGCAGTGGGAGCTCAGTTCCTGCTGGCTGTACTGACCAGGTGAGGAGGCGGAGCTGAGCTCCGGAGGGCTCCGGCCCAATTTAATCTCTGACTGCATGTCATTTCCCATTTGACAGTGATATCTAGGACCTTTGGAAGACCTTTTTTCTGTTCTGTTCAGTTTCCAGCTGCTCCAGCTGAAATGGAGAATTTCAAATTTGAAAAAGAAAACTGAAAAAGAATTACACAAGCCTTTACTTGGCGTAGACAGCCCCTATCTGAGACCATACACAGACTGACTGGGCATGCAGCACCAAGATGTTCATCAGGAGTGCAGCAAGCATATTTTAAATATCATTAACAAATTCTTTGTATCATAATTGTAACTTTGACCTTTGGCCTACTTAGCATTTTGTTGCCAGGGAATTAATGGAATAAACTTGAATATAACAAATAATTAGCGGATTGTCAAGTTTTTGTCTGTTTCTCCATTATCTATTTAAAGGGATATTCCGGGGTAAATTTAATCCATGGTCTAACACACCATGAAACTGTGTTACACTCCCTCTCGAGAGATCAAGTTAGCAGACTGCTAATTTACAGAGTTTTACCAACCTCAGAAATGACCGCACAACAACAATACACTGCAGTAAATGGATCCAAATATAAACCGTCACCAAAAAGCCACAAATAATGCTCAGAACAGCACCAAACTTCAGCAACAGTATAAATAGGGTCTCACCACATAGTCGGGGGCATCAAAACTTCACTAGCTTAGCTGGATTTCTTCTGAAAAGCTGACAAATTTTACCACTCTTCTGCAGCAGCTTCCTGTTGACTGGGAAATCCCGATGAGTCAATTACCAAGTGCAGTAGAGTTCCACGGCTCATGGATGAAAATGTATGATTATGACTCTGTGGAAAATCAATCAAAGTTCATATTTGTCTTACCTACCAGTTTATAACAGTTATTATCGAGAGCGGACAGGGAAAAGAACGGAATTGAGCATTTCTAACTGCACTCGGTAATCGTCGCGTCAGGACTTCCCCGACCCGGAAGCTGATGGGGTAGAGTTGAAATCTGTTTTTAGCTTCACAATAGAAGTCCAGCTAAGCTAGCGGAGGTTAGATGCCCCGAACTGTGTGCTGAGACCCATTTTTGTACTGTTGCTGAAGTTTGGTGCTGTTCTGAGCATTATTTGTGGCTTTTTGGTGGCAGTTTATATTTGGATCCATTTACTGCAGTGTATTGTTGTTGTGCAGTCGTTTCTGAGGTTGATAGAACTCCGTAAATTAGCAGTCTGCTAACCTGATCTCTCAAGAGGGAGTCTAACACAGTTTCACGGTGGTTTAGACCATGGATTAAATTTACACCGGAATATCCCTTTAAGCGATTGTCATAACTAATGTAAAATCTGAGGAGCAGATTATAGCAGAACAGTCTTGAAAAAATCAGAGGCTGTGTGGGTGAATGTGCGGGCATGAGATTCCACGTGTAACCATTTATGGAGGAATGTACTCTAAGATCATGAGATCACACAGAAAGGATCAGAGCAAAAGGAAATAAAAAGCAAATAACAGGAGAAGAAAGCAGACAAGAAACCAGCTGTATGAAAAAGTGAAGTAGTGAAGTGTTGGAGCAGACACTGACACTACAGCCAAGCAAAGAAGGACAGAAATGTCAGGAATGATGACTTAGATTTACATTTACAGTTAGGGCATTTAGCAGATGCTTTTGTCCAAAGTGACTTACAGTATTTGTCACAAGAAAGAAACAAACCACGACATATCACCGTCGATAGAGTAAAAAAGAAAAAAATTAGACAATTGTCAAGCCCTCATCTGAGGAATGTATCTGCTATTTATCAAGGATACTTTAAGTGCATAAGTGCTATGATTAAAGTGCTAAGGATACGAACATACAAGTGCATATACTTCTTTTTGATATTCTATAAAGTCATGCTTTGTGGGCTTGAAGTCAAGTCTGAACAAATGAGTCTTGAGTCTTTTGCGGAAGATGGAGATGGATGATTCTGCTGTCCTGATATTGGTGGGGAGTTTGTTCCACCACTGAGGTGCCAAAACAGAGAAGAGTCCTGGCTTTGCTGAGCAAGATTTGTTTGCGCTCAGCGATGGCGATACCAGTTGGCCAGCGGATGTAGTAGAGCAAAGTGCTCTTGCTGGGGCATGTGGTCTGACCAGTGTTTGGAGTAGACGGGTGCAGTTCCATTGATGGCCTTGAAGATCAGCATTATATTCTTGAATCAGATGTGGATCGCAACAGGAAGCCAGTGAAGGTCACAGAGTTGGGTAGACTGTAAATGAGGCGCGCTGCAGTTTTCTGGATAAGCTGCAACGGTTTTGTCAGAGAGGCTGGGAGTCCAGCCAAGAGAGAGTTACAGTCCAGGCGGGAGATGACCAGGACCAGAACTGGGCCACAGCAGTGATGTTTGGAGTGCAGGAGAGTCCGTCATGGGGAATTATGCCCAGGTTCTTCTCCATCAATGAAGGCAATACCGTGACATCCTCAACAGTGACTGAAAGGTCCACGTTAGGGTAGTTTTTACATGGGATGAAGAGGAATTCAGTTTTGCTATGGTTGAGTTTCTTGGAACATTCTGAAATGCGCATCGTAACATGGGTGTTGGAGGAGGATGGGGGAAAAGAGAGGAACACTGGGTGTTGTCTGCATGACAGTGGTAAGAGAACTGTGATTATGTGATGTGTTTGCATTGTCTAATGATCTAGTGTATAGTGAAAAGAGAAGTGGTAATAATACTGAGCCTTGAGGGACACCAGTTTCCAGATAATAGAGTTTGGACAAGGAGCCATGATGTGAACCAGGTTAGAGCAGAGTCAGCAACAGTGGCATGCACAGACTTTTTGAAGGACAAGGGTGAAAAGAATGGCACTTTAGCGTGTGCTTTGGCTCCTGAGAAGGCACTTTAGCGCATGCTTTGGCTCCCAAGGGGGCACTTTAGCAAGTGTTTTGGCTCCCAAGAGGACACTTTAGTGCGTGTTTTGGCTCCCAAGAGGGCAGTTTATCACATTTTAACCAGCCAAGGGGGCGGTTTAGTGTGTTTTGCCAACCAAGAGGGCACTTTGGCATGCTTTTTTGGCTCCCAAGAGGGCACTTTAGCTCCTGTTTTGGCTCCCAGGAGGGCACTTTAGCATGCGTTTTTCAACAATTGGGCCACAAGGCACCTACCCCCCCCCACCACCCCCCAACCTTCTGCACATCACTGGTCAGCAATTCCAAGTTCAGCCAAGGTAGGGAGGAGGATTTGGTGGTTGACTGTGTGAAACGCAGAGGATAAGTCGAGGAGAATAAGGAGAAGAACGAGAAGGCCTCTGTGGTCAAGTTGAGGCATGATTGTAGGTCCCAAAGAAAAAGAAAACTGCTGCTTTGCTCTCTGAAACTAGTTGCATTCCGTTGCACACCCACTGAACTTACCCAACCCACAAACCACAGAGGCCTTTTGGAACTCCTCTATACAAATAAGGTGCTCCAAGGCAGGACAGGTTAAGCTGGAATACAATCTGTCACTTCACTGAGTGTGGACTGGTTCAACTTGTCTTTCTATTTACAACCTCAACGTTACTAGCAGTCAAGAAGTAGCGCTTTACTGTCCCTCTTACTGGTCTCTACCAGCCACATTCACACACTGAATATACAGAAATTCTCTGCTGTTATTCAGCTGATGTTGTACTGCAGGATTTCTTTGATGGTGCTATGTATTATTATGTTTTTCCTTATCCTACCCAGTAAGCTTCATTTTCCACAATGATCTGCACCCTGACTTACACATCATTATGTGGTTGCACTGCATTATGGTTTACAGGGGCAAACTTATTATTATTTATACATTTTCTGCAATGAGTTTCTCCGTATTGAAGCATCTAAGCTCATCAAATCAAAGCCCCATCTACCTGTAATGGAAATATCTCTTGCTGGGAAAACCAACAGAAAAGATCCAGTACTTGTTAGAGATCTTAAGGCAGACCTGACTGCTTAATTTCCAACAGACACATGCATGTCTTTACATGTGTGTCTGTTTTGCAGGCAGTAGAGCTGGTTGTGCACTAATTGAAAGGGCAATAATTCATTTCCCTGATCTCTGTCTACACGTTGGAGTATCCTTGGGTGAGATACTGAACCACAGATTGTTAAATCTGAGGGCGAGTGTGTGTAAATAGTCCATCATAGTAGTACCATGGTGTACATCAGGTAAGAAGTGGTGGATTGCACCTGGTGATAAAGTCAGCACATGCATGGCAGTCTGTCATCAATGTATGAATGTGTCTGTGAAAGGGTGAATGTGACAAGTGTTGTTAAGAGCTTTGAGTGGTTGGTACACTAGAAAAGTGTACTATAAATTTAACAATGTATAGATAATTTGACATGTCAATCCCATAAACACCCAAATCCTTTTTACATTTAAAATGCATAAGATTAGACTTGTAAAATTTGTGTTGCACTAACACAGCACAAGACTAAATTGACTGTCAACAGGTTAAGCAGTAGTAAATCACACTGTAAGCAGTTAAAACCCCTTCTTTAGCGCTTAATATCCCTACTCTGAAGCCAGGCGCCACTGAGATGAATGTCATGCAGGTGACTTACTTTATGCCCCTGATTTAATTTTGTTTTTGGCATGATACAGTTGAATTAAATCGTTGTCTCTTGCAGCCCAAACTGAACTACAAAGAAACTTCTTAAGGAAATTAGGTTATACAGCAGCTGTAATGGTTAATGCTGAGCTTTCAGCACTGCAGATGGGTGCCATTATGATGCAACTTTTAGGAAAGACCACAGCTCAAGGATACATTCTTCCCTGCATCCCATGCCAGGAGATCAGACAGTAAGAGAAGAAGGGAAACGAAGAAAAACAATGACTTGGCTACAGCTAGGAGAACTACTTCATCATCATAAAAATGCTTTGCCTCTTTCTTTTACTTGCATGCAAAAAAATACACATGCTGGCATGGTCTCTACTACAGGACATGGTGGTGCGGCTTTCATCTACAGGGGCTACCAGAATCAAAAGAAAATGCTTGTTCTTTGCAGCTGTGCAGGTGCTGGTGGTCAGTTAAGAGTTGTCCATTGCAGCCCTGGAGCTCACGCAAGAAAACGATCAAAGAGTGGGAAACTTCAAAGGCCTTTTAAGCCACATTATTATGGAACATTCTCTTTATGGGCACATCTAGTCTTCATTGACATGAAAACTATTGGAAGTTAAAAAAAAAATAATAATAATTAAAAAACTAGTATATTGACTTTGTATGAAATTTTGTATTCAAATTTTATCAACCATGGTCACATATATTGCTCATTCCAGATAGGGAGCTGCAAAGGGCATAATAAAGTGAAATATGCAATATCCTGACAAGGCTCTGTTCTCTGTTTAGCTGTATAAAGCACAGTTAACTGTTAATCAGTGCAAAATATAGGATTTTAACCTTAGTAAGCAGAGTTCTCTCCTTAGATTTGGTGGCTCTGAAAAGCATAGTTTAGTGTAAATAAGTGCAAATAAGTAGTTAAGTTGGTTGAACTCAAATGCCTCATACTGTTTGTACATTTCTTACATGCACTCGTGAATTTTTTAAACTAACAATAAATGTAATTATGGTGCTATTATTAACACATATGTATTTTTTTTTAAAATATGACCATTTTATGAAGCATCTTATTTAAACTTTCAAGTGCCTTATTAGAGATTAACTAAATCTTCAGGATCCTAATATAAAACATTACCCTTTGTATTGTAGGCCTGAGGGCATTCTTGCTCCATTTTTGTCCAGAAGAGCAAATGCAGCAGGGCACTTTTCATGATGAAACTTTAACATCTAGTGTCCCCAAAACTTACTATGGAAGTTAAATATGCTTGTTTATCAATACGACTGATGAAAACCCTAAATGAACACTTGGGCTTACTCATTTATAAGGTATTGGTGCTGCAGAATTTTTGAAGAGCTACTGTTTATTTGGTTATTTCCTTATTTTTAACTTTACCTAGAGCAAAACAACTTGGTCGGCTTCAGTCAGTCTACCCGTGAGACGTCATACCAGCACAGACAGCCCGAGGCATTTCACAGTTTACAAGTCTCAACTGGCACAGCAACATAACCAAATCCCCCTTTTATAAGTGAATATAAGACCACATAATATATGTTCTCTCATTTTACTCTGACTGTCTGAGCAAATATTCTATATTCAGAAACCCAGCGCTCTATCCACACATCAATCAAAGTAATCAATGTAGGCTTAATGCTTCTGTTTTGTACAGACTAATAACTGTGCACACACAGCCTACCTGATCTTTTTCTTGATTATTTCCAGCTTTACCACCTCCCCCGTCTCTCTCTTTCTCCTGCTCGTTCATCCTGTGCTGTAACAGTGCAGTCTGATCAGAGAGATCCGGCTCAGCTGTGCAGCTCCACCCACTGTCTCCACTGTAGTCAGCTACCAGCCTCTCTTTGCAGACTTTGGCCCAACCCCACTGTTCTCGGTAAAGCTCAGAGCCTTCACGGAAATGGTATGGTATGGTATTCATCTGTTGTTATATAAATGAAAGAATCCAGATCATTGTTCTTGTAACATGGAAACTCTGTTTTTAATGTTAAAACACTATGAACTTTGGGTAGTTCCCTTAGACAAAGTTTGCAGACATGTGGACTTACAGAAAGTGGTCCGTAAAGGGCAAGAGAGCCCTCAGACACTTAAGTGGCTTGTATATGCAACCAAGATATATAGATATAGCCAGTAATAAATGTATTAATACATGTACATTGTAACTGTAACTGTAACTATAACTGTAAACAAGGCAGCTGTCATGGGGCAATCAGTAAACCATGCTGCAGATTTTAAAGTGAAAAGTTAGTCATGGTACAATATTTAGGAGAAATCTGTCTGACTTGCCAAATAAACACATCGCAATTGTTTTTCACCCAATTCTATTTGAATATGTGTTAATCTGCTCTAAAATATTCAATTACATCAAAGAGGTCATAGGACAGTTTTGATATAGGCATCATCTTTACTTAGCTTTGCTGCGATATGTCCAAGATAGAGGGATGTGAAATTACTGATACTACAACCCTTATTTTCGAAAGTATCTTTTAATTACTCAAATTCACAGCTTCACAGCCTAAACCACTCTTAAAAAAACAGTTTTGACACACCTTAACAATTATAACATATTTTCCTTCTTTCCCCTATATATCCTAATCTCCTACTTTTTTCTGTTCAGTGAGAGAAGTGAGTTACATTGTTAATTCTTATGGGCCCTTAGTTGGGATTTGAGAGTGTATGCTCGCTCAAAAGACTAGTTCTTTTTCTCATAGTGGTTAATAATTGCCATGGTCTCTTTTGAACAGCCCAATGGCAAGAACACACATGTAAGAGTCCACCCATTCTTATTTAAAAGTTCCGATTGTCTTTGTCTGCCTTTTACTTTTGAGAGCAAAGCATGTGAAATACCCCTTATTTAAATGTCTATTTAAATGATGTTTAAATAAGTGAGTCAAAGGGGTATTTCACATGCTTTGCTCTCAAAAGTGAAAAGCAGACACAGAAATTTGAACTTTTAAACAAGAGTAGGTAGACTCTTACAGGTGTGAATCTAGCCTGTGTCTGCAAGGATTTAGGGCTGTCCCACCATCCACTCATGTGCCTGAGGGCTCTCTTGCCCTTTATGGACCCCTCTCTGTAAGTCCACATTTTGCAGACTTTGTCTAAGGGAATTACCCAAGGTTCATAGTGTTTTAACATGAAACACAGAGTTTCTATGTTATAAGAACAATGATAATAAATAACCACTTATTTAAATGTCATTTAAGTAAGTAGGTCAGAGGGGTATTTCACATGCTCTCAAAAGTGAAAAGCAGACACAGAAATTGGCACTTTAAAACAAGAATGTGTAGACTCTTATATGTGTATCAGTTAGCATCAGCTAACAGGTAAATCATCTCACACCTGGAGTTTCCTGGTCCAACTGGTAAACTACAGCTGTTGAGGCCAAAGTTATTTATAGATGGAGAGAGGGGACCTGGAACATACCATATTCAAGCCAGTAGAGAGGTGTTTATTCACATTCCAGCAATGGTCTGTCACTTAATCAACTCCTACCTATGTAAATAAGTGGGTAAATGTGAAATATCTGAGCCAGTATCGATTGAACGATATATTAGTATGTCCAGAAATGTTTAATGTTTAAGTAACTATTGCATATGTCAAAGCGCGAGTGTAAAGAAGAGTTGCAACAACGAAAGTTTAAAAAGCTTGGTTGTCATATGATTCACAGAGACCTCTCATAGATGCCAGAAGTTCATAGTGGCCAACTTCATTGAACGAATCCTGAGTAACTTTTCTGGTCTTACCCTTTCGAAGACTGTGCCAAAGGATCAATTCTGCTGCAACCCTTTTGGGTGGCAATTTTGTGCATTTAAAGTTCCCATTGCTATGGAAAAAAAAAAAATGATGTTCCAATGGAGTTGCCAGAGATGGCGCCATATTGAGAGGATGCAGCCAGTTCAAGGGCCCCACACACCGCCCAGACTCAAACCAACAGCCAACTGCCTTTATCCGACCACTCTGTTGCCTCTCATCTGACCCATTTGGAAGAAAATTTGCATTAAACACACTGCTTCGACGTGCTGCCAGCTCCACAGTAGCGTGTATGTTCTGCGCTTGTGCCAGATGCAATAGGCAGGTGGCGCTAGTGTACAAAAAAGATGCTGGACAAAAGGTTTATGCATGCAACTCTCTTTACTTTTGATCAAAACAACTATTTCAGACATGCAGCGAGGCATTATCAATGATTCGCTAGAACACCGCCAATCAGAATGGCCATTCAGCTGGCACACAACTAATCAGAGGATCCAATGGCTCAGACGGCCAACGGCCAACCTCCTCAGACTTCATATGATGAATTGGAGCAGACAACATCCGAGTGGCTACGCAGCTGAACACACCGAACAGATTTATTCCCGAACATCATCCAAGTCTCCCCAAATGCTTCAGATGTCCAACGGTTGGGCCAGTGTGTTCCTGCCTTATGATTGAGCAAGCCTTAGTTTCATACGTGTGTTCTAGCATCTATGTTTGTTTTCATGTGTTTTTAGGACACAGTGTTTAATTCTCAGTGTGATGCATGTTGTGATGTTGTGTATTCATATTTGATATAATGCATTCAGTCATTTAACTCAGCATTTTTGTGTTTGTGTAGACAATATTAAGCCTAATATATAAGCCTTGTGGGAGGGATTACATACATTACCATCAAAGGCCTCGCTTCCTGGCAAGTTGAAACTGTGGTGCCTGCAGTTTGGATCGCTCCCCGCATGATGTGGCCCCTAACAGTCTACGAGATCCCCATGACCACAGTCAGTTCATACATCAAGGACTGGTAGTTTAAACAGAGAAGTTTAAATGCACCAAAGTGAGGCTAAACATGATCTGAGGAACCCTCAAAAAGGGTTACAGGTGGAACCTTTATGGAAAAGTTAACTGTAGCTATTTGTAGCTTGTGTAGGATTATCAAACCTGGTTTCCTTTGCACGTGACTGGGAAGCCTCCCAGCCAGCCCCGTCTCTTCAGGACACCCCCCTGAGAGACATGAAATGGCTATCAACACTAAATTATTTACATCTTAATCCGTGGGACACATCTCTAATCATATTGTCTTCATTCTTCATTCTTCTTTCTTTATTATTTAATCATTTTGCAGATCATTATATAATATAGGAGACAACAGGAAAACCATTTAAATTCAACTTTCATTTCGTTTTGTTGTCTTTCCGCTTATCCGTTAGGGTCGTGGGATGTTGCCGTTACCCCGGGGCTTACTGGGGCCAAATCCAGTTCACACAATGGGCACCCTGCATGAGTTGCCAGTTCATCGCAGGACCCTTACTGATGGCAGTGGCTGCCATCAGCAACTTTGGGGTTCAGTATCTTGCTCAAGGATACTTCGACATGTATCTCAGTTCCGCCCAGGGGAGCCAGGATTCGATTTGCGACCTTCTGATCCCCAGTCCGCCAGCTCTACCCACTGAGCTACAGCCACCCTAAATTTAACTTAACAGAGAATAATAATAATGGAACATTTTATTCCCACTGGAGAGATACAATGCTGGTGTATTTACAAGATGATGATTTGTCATTTCATCACAAATAAACACAGATGTCTCTTCACCCCTTTGCCTTTACCTAAAGAAGAATCAGATCAATCATGTCCATGTCAAAAAAAACAGTACTGTGCTTGGTGTTTTTCTTCTCTATTTATGAAGTAAATACCAGTACTCAAAATTATTTAACAATACTCATACTTTGTGTCTACACATTAAATTTATAGCAGTCAATAAGACAACTAACAATGTGGGGGAGACTAAATGAAGAACAGAGACGAGGAGAGACTTGGCTGGATTTCTTTTTCACTAAAGATCGTCAGGTATGACTAAATACATTTAAAAAGATTCTGGACCTCACTTATTTCTCAACCCTGGCTATGACCCTAGGTACAACAGGACACAGTTAATCACTGTGAAAGTAGAAACACTACTCTGTACTGTGATCTGTTAACTGTAAATAGAGTAAATGTTTACAGTCCAACAAGTAACCCACTCTGGTTCTAAAACACGACCTTTGTTGTAAGTAGATGAATTTAAGTGTCAGGAATAGTGCCAGTAATAAAAATATGTTATGGCTGAGGTGATAGTAATAGAAAATGTTTGTACAGACTAAATGATATAATGTCCTATAGTAAAAAACAAAACAAAAACAAAAGTCTCCTAATGGCAGGCTACTTTGAAATAGAAAAGACTGACACACATTAATGATGATTAATGATTAATGCTATCACCTTTCAGGCTATAGTGATTTTGGCAAGTAGTTAAGTGAAAGTCCATTTACAATCAACACTGTGTTGTGTTTAGTGCAACCAGAGAGCTCAAGTTAGTTGAATGCCCTTCATGAGATCTGCCCCTGTATGGAGAAGATTAAAGAGGACAGTTACGACTTGGAGCAGGATGGTCTTCCCCTGGGGAAGCTGTCGTAATTTCCTGAACACAAGGAAGTCACATAAAAACATATGCTTCCTTCTGTGGAACTCGTAACAGGTTTACACCCAATAATACTTCAATCACAACACACATTCTCACATCATCAGTGTTGGTTTCAAGGTGGGAATAACACATGATTTATTTTCTAATGGTTTAATTTTGTGATGTAAAGCGCTCTGAGTGGTCACTAAAACTAGAAAAGCATATATAAATACAGTCTATTTACCATTCCCTTTATAGATACAGATTATACACTCATGAAAAGGTCATGTTCAAAACTTAATACATCATTTTGAATATTATATACCATTTCTGCAAATAACTATCCCTCTGTCCTTTAACCCAGACCTTTATTATTAATATTCATTAGAAAAGACTCTATGGGAACACTCTGTGTAACTGTGCAGAGACGATAACAATGTTTCCAATTTCAACCCTCTAACTGTGTGTGTCCTTGGAGGCGACAGCGGGAGATTAGGAAGACAGTACAGGAAACAGTAGCTTGATAACTCAGGAAAACAGTTTGCTGCTATTTCTGCTTGCAGTAACCAAGGGGGTACATACATATATCATGTGACTGGCCAAGAGGAGGAGCTACATGGGCCACAGAAACAGCTGCATTTTTATGTTGCCATATAAGAACTAAAAGATTAATGTGCTACTTCTATTTTCAGTTGAAAACTTTTGAAATTGACAAGCATCTGTCATTGACATTGTTTGCTCCGGTGAGACATCAAATTAATTAGATAAATTAAAAAAGGAAATCAGTAAACATCAAAACATTTAAGGTGAATGGATATATCAAACATCTGAATGCAAGAGATCTGAGTTTGTTCAAATACATGGAACATGTATGCTAAAGTAAAGGATAAAGTGAGATGTGAGTGTACAGTACACGTGTACATATATACACCTAAGGAGCCAAAAAAAAAAAGATGTAATGTGACTATAATAAGAGATGTGAATTACTGAGTGCTGGGTGATGAGCAGTCTCGAAATTTGTACTTTGGGGGGGTTTCAGGGGGAATCCGAACAACGTCACCTGGGGGCTTGCCACCCCAAGAAACATTTGAACCTCTGCAGATACGCAGATACACAAGACTTTATTTCTGCTGGTTGCCTGAGCATGATGCATCAATTCAGAAAGTCAGATACTGAAACAACAACTTAACATCTGGTTAATTTTCATAATAAAACACTCCATGTTGACACCAGCACAAAAATCTGAAAAAAGAGACGAAAGTTCTTCTTCTAATCCTTCGATTAACTCTTCTTGTTTTTGTGTTATTAACACATACGTACAACTGCGGTCGCACATGATTTTGTAATTAACGCGAGAACCTCTGGGTCTCTGAACTCCAGCTGTCTGGCAGTGTTGTACAAGGTGAAAAACTGTGGTGGAGCCATTCCGCAGCATTCAAGCAACCAGTGGAATTCTCAGGGTTACGTAGGACCCATGTATACCTCAAACCCCAAGAAACTATTCTCCTTATTTTCTTCTCTGCTTACCCCTCCTACCCCTCCTCCTCCTTCCTCCCTCACTCCTGATGACTTTGCAACTTACTCAGTGCCATAATAATAATGCATAATTCCTTTATGATGCCCCACCCCGAGAAAAAAAAAGTTTGTTTTAGCCAGTTTAAATTTTACCATTTAAGAAAAATAAAACAAAAAAGGAAAGTCAACTTTGTAAACACAGTACACAGGACAGGTCATACAGGTCTCTACATTGTCACCAGCTGATGGACTCTCAATGACAGGACATACTTTCAGAGGTGGTGGTTCTCTGCTGTGTATCTGTCCCTAAACAGCTGGTTGAGGGTGGTTGATCAGGGGTTTGTACTGTTGTGGAGTCTACAGACCTATTGGCCAGCTGGGATAGATGTGTGCCTGAACTGCTTGTAGATTGTTGCTCATCATTACGAGAGCATTTTGCCTACTACAAAATGTTTTTATATTTCACTGGCAGATGTCGTCCATGCCTTTGCATCATGACATGAATGCAATCAAAATACCAGTTCATTTTGTCATGTAGCTTCTGTCTTGTTCAGCTATAACTAAACTAGCTGTAGCAGTAACTGAGTTCTTCAGACTTCACCTTATCAAGAGCCATTTTCTGTCCCACTGCACATCCAACACCTCACCTAAATTGTGTGAGAGACTATAGCCTACATTCTGCTGAGTTCTACTGAATGACAATCCTAAAGATGGTTGTGGGCTTATTATGCATTGAAACACCAAAATGTGCGTTCTCAAATGACACTATGCTAGGTGAACTTTGCTAAATGCCTGGCTAAAGACTATTAATCACACGCTACATGGTAATAAATGGTCTGAAGCAAGATGAGCTATTAGCCTACCTTGTGCACTGACTGCTAACTGTTACTGAGAAAGTATTGACCACTGTCACATCAAAATAAACCATAAACTACTGCTCAATATCTAAAGTAAAGTAACAGCTAGCTGGTGTCAGTTACTTGTAAAATGCATAGATAATGTTTAACAGTAGAATCTCAATTTAGCTTGCACCTAAGTCGTAACGTATTTGACTTTGCTAACATTAGCAATAACATCAGCTAGTTCAAGGCGTATGCATAGGCTAACCATCACATTAGCAGCACATTTTCCGTATTTAAGGTTGATTAAACATGGACTTACTTGCAAGTGATACACGGTCATCATCTCACAGTTTCTTCCTCTTACTTTTCTCTGCTCCTGACTCCTGCTGTCTTTGCAGGGCCATGTCCAAAAAAGCTGACAGCCTGCTGTTAAACTTAGTCAGGCACAATCCAACAGACCACTGAGATGGGGAGGGGCACTCATGGGGAGCTTGGGTTGTTGAATGTTGAATGTGTGTGTAGCGGGTGGGCTCCATAGTTACTTTCTTGAGCAATAAATTATTTGTCTTGTTCTTCCTGTTTTATGATATAAATGCATAAAAAAATGCCTAATATTTCTATACCGAAATAATATCAGCATTATAATTATTGTGACTATGATCATTTTTCATTAGCCTATTTTTGGTGTCCCCTCAGCACTTGGTGCCCTATGCACAGCACTTGATGCACGTGATGGGAGCAGCGGCACTGAACTTACTTTACCAAGAAGTGAAAGACATCAGTTCCTCATTTACTCCCATACCCATTCAGAAAGCACCTTCCCTGTCCATCACCTCCAGTGGCCTTACCTGCTTAAGCCCTCTCTCCTCTGAAGATATTCACACACTGCTGATGTCTAACCATGCCACCACCTGTTCCCTTGACCCGATTCCTTCCTCCCTTCTCCAAGACATCTCTCATGACATCCTGCCATTCCTCACCTGTCTGATCAATTCCTCCCTCACTTCAGACGTTATTCCAGCTCCTTTCAAGACAGTCACTGTAAAGCCACTCCTAAAGAAACCCATCCTAGACTCAGCTGACATCCAAAACTACAGACCGTCTTTCATTCCACTCTAAAACCCTGGAACGTGCAGTCTACAACCAACTGTCCTCCTATCTATCAGAAAATGTACTCTCTGACCCTAATCAGTCAGGCTTTAGGCCTGGTCACTCCACAATGGCCCACCTTATGGTGACTGAGTCGCTTGGTGCCACCAGAGCCTTGTCCAACTCGTCAGTCCTCATTCTCCTCGACATGTCCTCCACATTTGACACAGTCAACCACCAAATCCTCCTCTCCACTCTGGGGGGAACTAACCTGTTTCACATCATACCTGACAATCTGCACCTTTTAGGTCACATGGAACGGCTCCCTGTCCAAACCTTGCTTTGTGGAAACTGGTGTCCCACAAGGCTCAGTATTAGGACTGCTTCTGTTTTCACACTAGGCTCTGCAATCACATCACATGGAGTGTCTTACCACTGCTATGCTGACACCCAAATTTTCCTGTCTTTTCCCCTATCCTCCTCAACCTCCTCCAACAGCCAAGTTGAAACACGCATCTCGTTTGGCAGACATCTCCGCTTAGACAGCTGTACATCACCTCAAACTCAACCTTAGTGACTAACCAACTGAACTCCTCTTCATCCTGGGGAAAGACTGCCCAGCAGACTGTCCTTCACCCCCGACATCACTGCTGTGGCCTGATCCTACAGATTTGCCCTCTACAACATCCGCAGTATCCGGTCTTTCCTCACAAAAGTGCTGGTCATTTCCAGCCTGGACAATTGCAACTTCCTCTTGGCTGGACTTCCCACCTCTGTGACTACACTATTGCAGTGTAGCCAGAACACTGCAGTGCGCCTCGTTACAATCTTCCCAAATTCTCCTCTGCCATGACCTCCACTGGATTCCTGTTGTGGTCCGCATCCAATTCAAGACGATGATGCTGGCATTCAAGGCCGTCAACAGAACTACACCCCTCTACCTCCAAACACTTGTCAGACCACACGCCCCAGCAAGAGCACTTTGCTCTAGTCACAACCATTCTCTGTTTTGCGACTTCGGTAGTGGAATGAACTCCTGACCAATGTCAGGACAGCAGAATCACTCTCCATCTTCCACAAAAGACTCAAGACTCATTCGTTCAGACTTCACCTTGACCACGCATAGCATCACTCCGGTGCTTCCTTAACAAAGTAGGCTGGAGTACCAGCTCTGACTTACTACATTTAAGGCTTGAAATACAGTCTGTTTTCTGGTCCAAATTTAAATGAAACGTCTTTTATGGTTAGAAATTGTAGAAGCTCTAACAGTGTTGTAAGCTTTGATATGAACCTGCTACTAAAACCAACACATCTTCTGTCACTCCAACACCTTTTTATGATGGAAGTATCCCTATGAGCACCAGTCTATCCATGTAGAGTTGGCACGTCTCTGGATTCAGTGTAAGTCCACACCAGCGTTAGTCATGTTTTTCCTGGTCTGGTGCGTGTACTATAAAATCCTATGAGATGTACTCAACACCTTCAATTTCAGCCAACGTATTAGTCTCTTGAATCTGTACACTCTGTTGCTTATCTCTTGTGAGTCTTGGGTTGGTCCTAACTGATGGAAACCCAGTTTCAGCTTGCTAACTTGACATATAATATTTTCCTTTTTTTTTCTTCTAGGACCACTCCTGTGCACTGCCTTCCTCACCTGAAAATCTGAGAGATTGGAAAGAAAGAAGAGGAATGTTAAAGGCAGAGAAAGGAGGACAAAGCACACTGTGAGTCTATCTATCTATCTATCTATCTATCTATCTATCTATCTATCTATCTATCTATCTATCTATCTATCTATCTATCTATCTATCTATCTATCTATCTATCTATCTATCTACCAATTTTTACATGTTATTTCACATTTCTAAGGAGGTATGTAAAACTTGCTGTGATACTGTACATTGTTCTTTCTGTGATTGATATTGATGGGGTTATTACCATGATTAGTCTCCTGTTATTGTGTGAGCATATATTAAAAGGACTAGCTAAATTCACTTAGGAAAGGTGTAAAATTGTAAAAAAAACAAAAAAAAAACAAAAAAAAAGCATCACCAGTTGCACATTTATCTTTAACAGTCTTTTGCTTTTATTCAACAAATAAACAAGGAAATAATACTTGTGATTTCCAGGTTTCACGATACTGTGTGAGATTTTTTTCTGCACAAATCTTGTGCTTATGAGATGTCTAAATGGGTAATTTGACAACTGTTGAAGGCTTACCACTTACAGTTTTTCTCACATCATTATTAACATTTGTACAGCAGTAAGTGCATTTCTCAAAACAATTAATGCAATCTGCAGAACCTAGTGGATAACCTGCAAAAGCACGTCACTTGCTCAAAATGGATAGTCCATTCCTCAAGATCAAGTATTCATGTCAATGAAACTGCCAGTGTCATCAAAATGAGTCTTTACACCATCGTTTATGAACAAATGGCTTTCTCATGTTTTCATTATGACAGTTTATTCTCTCAGTGTTTTCCATTGCAAAAAAAAAAAAAATGGTCAGAACTCGGACACACTTCTTTCAGCTTTATTGCATTGTTTGCAATCACCATTGAACAAATGGCTTCTTCTTGAAATGATTGAATTCAAAGTGGTTCTTCCAACATTTGGTTGCACCCTCCGACCAGCCTCAGCCCTTTTGAGGCTGTGGTTGACTACATGGTCCACAACTGTAGCCCTAATTTCTTTAGGAATCTGCCTATGTATTTGGCCTTTTCTCCCTCTTCCCCTGTTTTGTCCCCTGTTTTGTCCCCTCCCTCTTCCCCTTCCTCCCTGCATCCTCACCCCTCATCCATGATGCTGACCTTCCATTTCTGTGTCACAGAATTGTAGAAATGGTACACGCTATGTCCTGTTCAGTTCATATATGCTTGCCAAGTGAGGGTTCATGGGATTCATCCCTGAGTGACTGTGAACAAGTGGCTTGTTATTGGTTACAAATAATACTTCACAGAGAGCAATTGTTCAATTTATGAGACATTTCCAAGAAAAAAAATGATAAAGAAAGGTATAAAAATAATGACTGAAGCAATGAAATGAAGACTATTAATCTTATTGGGAATGACTATTCAGCATCCATAAGTATAGTTCATTTTGACTGAGATGACATTAGCAAAGGATAGAATTATAAAACAGCAGAGAATTGCATGAAAGCAACTGATACATGCCCATAAGCATTTGCAATTTGTTCAGAGGAAGGAGAAATTGCTACTATGATGTGCACAAATGACTAAATGTTGTGGAGGTTGAACAAATAGTTATGAGAATTTTCATTCTGATCTGACAAAAGCACCAAAGCAACTGAGAAAAACTGTAGTAACCTCTGCCACTCTGTTGGGGTTGCATGCGATGAGGAAGAGTGGCTGAGATTCTGGTTCTTTTCACAGGTTTTCCTTTTGTTTAGATAGATTGCTCTTTGAAATAATGTAGTTTATTTACTCTATGATGTAGTTTCACATATTTCCATGTTTACATACTCTGGTACGGCAGATGGCGGTATGCACCTTAAAAGTCATGGTCGCAACTCGCCCTAATAACAGGAGAAGAAGAAGACGAAGCGGAAGAAGAAGAACGAGAGCAAGAACAAGTGGAAGAAGAGAAGCGCCAGGCAGCAGTTCGAAATGGCCGCGCCTGCAGAGAGGATGGAGGTAAGATCTTACAATGCAGTAAACGCCTCCGTCTCACCGTGGTTTGCAACAGATGCGTATTTTTTTTTTTATAATGGAAGGAAAGATGCTTAAGATGTTTACTCTTTCTAAAATGACTGGTGTTATCATTATTTAGCTCAGTAACAGATAGTGATGCATCCATTTTAGCGATTTCTCGTGTGGTGCATCTGCCGTTGCCGCTCATTCATTCAGCGGCAAGGGATGATGCTCTATCCGGCATGCTTATATTTAATTAAAACTATTGAAACATGTCGTATTTATACCAAAATCTAAGTCGATGGCCAGCCTTGTAATTTTTAAATGACCATAGAAAAGTTTTAGTTGGTGCGACAGCCGGCCGGTTCTGAGTCAAAGACCCTGTGGGACCGCATGGGACTTTAGCTTCTCAGCTAATTAGCCAGCTAGCGAGCTAGCTATTTCAGGCACGGATGCTGCTTATTTTTCTGCGCTACCATGAGCTCGTTTTAACAGGACGAAATAGTTGAGCCGAAATACTTCCCTTGATATACCAAGTTATTAGTGGCACCCATATCCAGGTTTTGATCAGGTTTTGACCTTGTTACGATATGATTTTTTTGCTGTTCGGCTAAGTAGTAAGCTAGCAAAGCCCGTTGAAGCGAAGCCGCTTGTAACGCCAGCCGTAGTCCTATAGTTGGCTAAATTGAGTATAAAGGCCTGACATTTTCAACCGGTGATCAAATTTAATCAAGAAACCATGTTTTACATCGGTAGTTGACCAGGGTGCGAGTTAAAGTATTATTCGAACCCGTCGGAAGGCCATTGTCGTCTCACACGGTGTACTATAACCATGTGCTCCCTTCTATTTAATTATGGCCCAGTCTGTGTTAATCAGGACAGCCTAACTCTGCGCTTATTAGGGCAGGTATTTTCGCACAGCATAAATCCAACTGTAACTGTTTATATACAGTTTAAATGTATCTTTTTAGATACAATTTTTAATTACGGGTCAAACTATTGGAGGATTCCGTGAATGACGGTCTGACATTGTTTAGCATTCAAGTTATTCCAGTTTCTTGTCATGGGTAATCAGCCACAAATAACTCCATAGTGTTGTTAAAAAGGCTTCATCAATGCAACCATTTTGCGTTTGTCAAAGTTCTAATAAAAATGTGATGTCTGATTCAACTGTAGAGAATCAGTGTGAGAATCTCTGGTTTTATTATCACATTGACTAAGAAAATTGCCACACTTTAATAACTCATTACATTGTACTTTCTCACACAAACACAGCTCAGTATTAGTCGAATATATAGTTTTTATGTGGTATGGGGTGTTTTGTCACATTTCTGAGTTGAGAATAAAATTAGTTCCACTATACCTACACACTTCGTTTTATATTTGCTTAAGACTGAATATTTAAACAGGGGAATGAGGCCCAAGCCTACACCAGATTGTAAGTGTGTGTGTCTTCGTTGAGGTTTCTCAGGGGGAGAGCTCAGCCAAGCCAGCAGCAGAGGATATGACATCTAAGGATTACTACTTTGACTCATACGCCCACTTTGGCATCCACGAGGTAAGTTCTTTACAAACTACAGTATCAAGTTTTACCCAAATCACAAGATGCTAACCCTTCTGGTCCTTTTTGCTGCCACTGTAGGAGATGCTGAAAGATGAGGTTCGCACTCTCACCTACCGCAATTCCATGTTCCATAACAAGCATCTTTTTAAGGATAAGGTGGTGCTGGATGTGGGCAGTGGGACAGGCATCCTCTGCATGTTTGCTGCCAAAGCAGGAGCCAAGAAGGTTATAGGGGTAAGTGGTGGGCTATTTGACACCTATTTAATTCCTAGATTGGCTGGAATTGGTAATTGCAACATTAGTTGGCAGGGTTTGACCAATGGCAATGTCCAAAATGACTCTTTTAAACACTTCAGAGAAGGGACAGGTACATGAGAGTATTTGTCACATATTGATCTATAGTCGATTTGTTCCCTACTGTAATCACGATAAGTCCAGCCTCAGTTTGGAGAAGCAGAGAGCCGTTCCAGCCCAGATGCTCAGCTTTGTACCGCAGTGAATGGGGTCCAGAGAAAAAGCTAAATTTTATCACCTAAAACAAGTCTCATCTAAAAAAAAAAATCTATAACAGTTCAAGTGTACATTGTATAGAGAACATTTACACCGCTTTACAATGCTGTAAGGCCTGACTTTCTTTTGGCACTACATTTTCTCAATCGTAAAACCTCCATTTCCCTAAAACCTCCATTTCCCTGGGCATTAGTGCAACTGCATAGGGATATGGAGGTATAAGAATTTGAAGAAGACTAAATACAACTTGTGCAGAGCAAGGATCAACATCGAGAGAGATGGAAACAAATGTCTATCAGTCATGGTACATCTAGATATAATGTACAATTATACTACTACTTAGTTGGTGTTCTGGGAGTCCTATCTAGCCAATTTGCCACCCAATCCTGTGACACATAGGATAATGGATTTCACCATGTGTGATGTCTGTACCAGTGTTCATGTTTTTCAACTATCCCAAGCCTCTTAAACAGGAGTTTTCCCAAGAGAATAAAAAAAAAAAAAAAGATTCCTTCTTTTGTGCTTTGGGCCCAACAAGTGCAACACACTTCTGCTGTGTTCCATTTTTCTGTTTTAATAAAATGCATCATATTAAAGCAATGTCATATCAAATCATCCACCATTGCTTAATGTAGCCTTAACATAAGCTACAGGTTATTAACTTTTTAACGTGAAGTGAATATCTGAGTAATCTTATTGGTTTTTGCCGTGAGGAACGTAGCCAGTGATGGCCTCTTTCTGTTGGCAGCATAACTTGAGTTCTTTCCGTTCTTTTGCATTGTCTTCATAGATAGAGTGCAGTAGCATCTCAGACTACGCTGTAAAGATTGTCAAGGCCAACAAGCTGGATGATGGTAAGTTAATAAGTCATGTGTTAATTCAGTCATGTGGAGCTTCATGATTTGACTATTTCTGGGTCATGTGAGGATGGAGTGGAGTTCCTGATGTACCAAAATGACCTTTCTTGTGTCTCCAGTTGTGACAATCATCAAGGGAAAGGTGGAAGAGGTGGAGCTACCTGTAGACGGAGTAGACATCATCATATCAGAGTGGATGGGATACTGCCTCTTCTATGAGTCTATGCTCAACACAGTCATATATGCCCGAGACAAATGGCTGGTATGTATGAGTGTTTGTCTCTTGATAGGTTTGGGAAGTAGGCGGAACTGCTGGTTCCTGAAATATTATTCCTCATCTGGTTACTAGTTTCTAATAATCCCTCAATAGTCTTAAATGGAAACATAAGGGAGACGAATATGCTTTTTAATAGCAGTGTGGCTAGTCATTTGAATTATTTTGTTTTTGTAACGAAATTAATCCTAAATTTAAGAGTGGAGTGATTTTTAGCACCCATAAGTTTAGCTAGGTTTTGTCTTTTGGTTTTATTTTGAGGCCAAAAACACCTTAAGCATTAATTAAATGGTTCTTATGAGGAGTCCAGATACTAACAAGATGCTAACACACAATACCTTTGGCTCTGAGTATTTGGTGTTCTACTGGCTGGGGGGGAGGTCTACTTCAATCACCTGTAAGTCTGAGTCTTTTATTCTCCCTGACAGAAGCCAGATGGACTCATTTTTCCAGACAGGGCAACACTTTATGTCACTGCTATTGAAGACCGGCAATACAAGGACTACAAAATCCACTGTGAGTAGTCTGTCATCTGAGCCAACCTTAGGCTGAGATTCCTATTCCTGAAAGGGGCTACGCCACTCTTACAACCATGGCAGATGCAGGAGACCCATGGATAGAACTTGAACCCCCTCCTCTTTTCACTGAGGTCGCCGGTGTGGAAGTATTTTGGATTTCCAGTGAGTTATGTTGACAACATTTGCGTTGTCGACAAAAAAGCCAGTTTGCAAGCTCTGCAGAAACTAGATGGCAGGTTATTTTGTTTAAGTTTCCAATTGACTGAAGATGTTATTGTTACATTATGATGTTTTAAATTGGACAATGTAGCGTGGTGCATTGCGAACAAAGGTCAGAGTTTATATTGCATAAAAGTCGTCTTGTCTAAAAATGGCATAGCTACTTGTGCTTTAAAAAATAATGTAAATCGTTACCTTAGAATCGAAAATGTAATCAAATCGAGGATTTGGAGAATCATGGCACTCCTAGTTGGAGGTCGTCTGATACTGGGATTTGAGGAAACCTGCGGTAGTCCAGTTGTTTCCAGCTACATGCTATGAAAGAGTGTAGATGTGTAGTTTTGTCCCAGATGCATTCAAAGGGGGGGCGGGGAACTGCTGGAGTTAACATGAACACAACTGAACACCACTGGCTGTTATCCACATGTATTGTATGCATTATTCTAAGTGAAGTGAAACTAGTCTGTGTGCCTGTGTTTTTGCATCTGTCAGGGTGGGAGAACGTGTATGGTTTTGATATGTCGTGCATCAAGGAGGTGGCAATTAAGGAACCTCTGGTTGATGTTGTGGATCCCAAGCAGCTAGTCAGCAGTGCATGTCTCATCAAGGTGGGTCGATGAATAACTTGTTTGATATTGTAATACTTTGGAAGTGATTCAAAAACAGGTGTATCTGATGGTATCTAAGGAGGTGCCGGCTGTTTCCTGAAATTTTGAAATTTAACAACTTTGGTCTGATGCTCTTTGGTTGTTTTAGGAGGTGGACATCTACACAGTAAAGTTGGAGGACCTATCCTTCACCTCACCATTCTGCCTGCAGGTGAAGAGGAATGACTACATCCATGCGCTGGTCACCTACTTCAACATTGAGTTCACACGCTGTCACAAGAGGACCGGCTTCTCCACCAGTTAGTCTGCCTTCTCTCACATGCACACACGTGCGCCTCTATTACGATTTGTATGTTAACCAATACTCCATGCATCTCAGTGTATTGCATCCTCAAAGAGCTGTAGTGCTGCACATGGCGTTTTTTTTCGACAGTTAAATTCCCCCCCCCCTTTTTTAAAATTCTTCCAATAATCAAACTACAGCAGTCTACAGTATTAAAGCTGCATCTTTTCAATACATTAGCATTACATAAACAGAACATTTATCCATCTGCAGTGTCTTAGATGTTTATAATCCACAATGTTTTCACATGTCAAAAGCATTAAATGTTTGTGTTGCTGCAGCCGATTTTCTCAAGTGTCAAAAGCAAAACTCCCAACATATCTGCCTAATGGCAGCTACAAGGGGATATGCTAGCTCAAATACCGAAACATGTAATAAACAGGAGAATCTGTTGCAGTACATCTCTGCCATCTGTTTAATTTTGTATCAAACAGTTTGTTCCAAAGGGATTTATCATTGTGAATTGTTGCTATACAAAGTAAATAGACGTGATTTATTAGTTTCAAAATTTTATTTAAGTTTGACCATTTACCTTTAGTGTGACTTAAGGAAAAATGTGAAAATGTATGACATTTGTCAGGGCATAAACCAGTCATCTATTGATAGTGAATCCATAGTAGAACAATGACATAAAGGCCACATAAATGACATAGTGCTGAAGAAAAAAATTACTGAATTGAATCATTAACTGAAGGGAGAAAGATAAGTAGTTAGGGTTTTCGTATTGGACATGGTAAGTATATTGAGCCTACTTAATATTTACATTTAGGGCATTTAGAAGACACTTTTAGTTTAAAGTGACTTACGATGAGTACTACATAAACAATGGAATGGATGAACATCTTGAAGTGGGAATTATTATTTCGGCTCCGACTGTCAAATCACAAGAAAATGTCTAACTGGTTTTGGTTTCCATTTTGGTTTGTGTGGATTTGCTTAAAATCTTTGATTGTCCCATCCATACATTGCACTCACAAACTGAAATGAATTGATTTGAATAAACACCTTTTTGTAGGAGTTGTTTTGTACTGTATTAATGCTCACTTTATTTTCTGTTATTAGGCCCTGAGTCTCCATACACCCATTGGAAGCAGACTGTCTTCTACCTGGATGACTACCTGACTGTCAAGACGGGGGAGGAGATATTTGGCACCATCAGCATGAAGCCAAACGTCAAGAACAATGTAAGAGCTCCTGTATTCATAAACAGACTTCCATACTTGCTGTGTTGGATTTATATATACGTATTGCTGCATCACTGCATTCTGTTGCCTTTTGTGTCTGACTTGTTGCTGTTGGTTTGCAGAGGGACCTGGACTTCACTGTAGACATCGACTTCAAGGGTCAGCTGTGTGAGGTGTCTAAGACGTCAGAGTACAGGATGCGTTAGAAGTCTCTTCTGTTTGTCTTTAGTGAAGGACAGATTATACTGTTTGACTGTGTCTGTACAATAGTTTGAAGCTCCCCTGCAGCAACATTTTAAGAGTCCTTTTTTTTCTTGGTTTTCTCCCTCGTTCAAACATGAACTGTATTTAAAAGGCTTTCATATCATGGGTTATAAGTGTACTGGCATGGTGATTCATTGTGCTGTAGTCACTCAGCAACATGTTTTTGACAAATGCCTGATAGTGTCCAACATCTTCTTGGGTTTTCATTTTGGGTTCTTGTCCTTTGCATGTGCGAGGTCCATATAGACATTAACACAATGTTTCTGCCGACATGTCTGCATAGTATTACTGTTGGGTCACCTGGTCATCTGTGTGGTCATTACATGATTTACCCCTATTTTTGATTCTGTTGAAAGTTGTTGAACTATGTATTTGGGTTTCTGTCACAAGAAACCCTCCATACATTTGTATACCAGTTGCTAGAAACCATATGTAACTGACAAGAGAGCTGCTCACCAAACTGCTCTGTTGAGACCAAACATAGCCCTATATATGTGTTTTTTTGTTTTTGTTTTTTAATTTGTTCTGTGTTTGTTCCAGTGAGGGGAAGTTCAGTTTTAGGCATATTAAGACTCTGAGGCTCAGCAGGTCATTCTCTGAAATTAACACAGCAGAATCTCAGTGCTTGTGAGGTACACAGTATAATTGGTAAAATATGCACAGTACACACTCCACGGTCTTCAACCAGGAGTGTGTGCGTTCATTTAGCCTGCACAATGTCGCTGAATAGCAATGGGACTACGCTAAATCACAAACTAAGTCTGAATCTTGGTTTTTCAATAACTGGGGTTTAACTGGAGCTGTCAGCAATGACACCCTCACTGTTTAGTTAAATATAACCAGTACTCCATTTGACAGGGTTGTTAAAGTGAGGGATAAAAAATGTTAGCCCCTCTCAATGAAATTTTGGATTGTTATAAATACAAGTAAACTTAACTATAAAGCTGTGTTCAAAGTTGTGGGGGGGTTTTTTGTTTTTTGGTTTTTTTTTCGGCCCAGAAATCTTTATTCATGTGGAACACAAACTATATATTTTATCATTTTATACCAACAGGAAATGATAGAATATGTTAAATACAAAGTGTTAAATATTTTTGCCAAGATTTTTTTTTTTTCTTTTGGAACTGTCTCACCAATTTATTTTCCAGCTGTGAGCAGCATCTCCATTTCCTGTTTCTGTTACTGTCCTGGGATCCGTGTGTTTGTCTTGATACAGTGTCTCTGAAGCAGTTTGAGTCAGTCTGAACAGAAGTTACCATGTTGGCAGTGTGTAGAGAATGCCTCGACTCACCACGTTTTTTTTTTTTGTTTGTTTGCTGATTTTTCTTTTTTAATAAATAAACTAAATGTAACTCTTCCTGCCTTGTCTTAAAGTGATCTGAGCTGTGTGGTGTTTACCAAACAGCTGTTTTCTGTATAGTTTCACCACATACTAGTCATCACAATTATCCTGGCTAAATTGTCATTCACAATATCATCCTGATGATAATCAAGCATTTAAACATGTTGGCATCTCAAACATTTGATGGCATTGCTGATTATTTTTTGCTAAAAACAATCTTAAAGTTAATCTTAAATCTTAAATTATCAGGGTTTCCCCCTGCAAACAAATGATTGTTATCCACAGGATTTCCCCACATCTTCCAACTTGGCCATTGTGACAAGCTTTGGATTTTTGGAACAACTAATGCTGGCCTCCCCTTGTAGCAGTTAAAAATTAATCCACAAATCAATATGAGTGAATTATGAGCTAGAGAGCTTTTTCAAATCACTGATGTGAATTTATTCATGATAATGTCAGTGTTCAAATCTTGTATCCACCAATCCCTACCATGCTTGTTTATTGCCTCGTTGAGTTTTTTTTTTTAACAACACTGATGCATACTAGCAACTTGATAAGAGACTAAGAAATATAACTGCTGCACAGTGATGGCTTGGGTCCGGGCTATTTTTGGAAAATTTAGGCAATTCTGAGCAACAAACAGGAGAATAGGAAGACAAGACAGTTGACAACAATGTTCAATTTGGACCACTTGAGGCGTGAACTCACAACTTCTGGAGCCAAAGCCCGTCATCTATCGTTCCAAGCTAATTGGCAAGTGGCAATACAACAGTGGCAAATTTGTGCAGGCAAATTTGAAACCACTGTAAAAAATTCAGTTATCAAGACAAAAATCTGAAAATACACATATTGCAGCATGGAGATGTTGGTAATTTGTTTTTAAAAATGATTGATTTGCTCCATAAGTGAATAACTGATGTGTAGCTATGTCATTATTACATTGACTCCAATTGTTCACATGAAAGAAAAAATTTAAAATGCTGTGAAAATTTCAGTTTTTGAGGCTCATTTTTTGATAAATCCAAGGAGGAGAGAGGAAAATAGGTTTAAGAAGTTTTACAGTTTTTGAAAAAAAGCTGAGTGATGTACTTCATAATTTTCAATAGGTTTAAATGTACAAAAGTTTCTTTAGTATTGGGGCTACAGTTTGATGAAAAGGTGAAGTTCTAGCGGGTTGATTTGTTATGAATTTTCGATGTTTGGAACTTTAGATGCTTGCTGTAGCGCCACCATCAGGACTATTGACTTGGGTTCACAGCTGAGGTAATCTGGCATGAGACTGGACCTTGTGCAAAATTTGGTTAGCTTTCGCCCATGGTCTGGTCCAAGCTATTTGTTTTTATTTAATTTAAAGGCTTGTTGTGATGCCACCATCGGGACAATTGTCTTGGGGTTCATATTGAGGACATCTATCATCATCATCATCATCATCACGTCTCAAACCCACAACCCCTAACACCAAGAACCAGCACCTAACTCACTGAGCTAACTGGCTGGACATGAGACATGCTGTGTAGCTTCATTTGTCGACACAGGGAGTCACTCTCCAGACAGCTGTTGTCAAGGCAGATATATTCTCAATTTTTCATCCATCCATCCATCCATTGTCAACCTCTTATCCAAAATCGGGTTGCGGGGGCAGCAGCTTCAATAGACTTCCCTTTCCCCGGCCACATCGGCTAACTCTGACTGGGGAATCCCCAAGCACTCACAGGCCAGAGAAGAGATATAATCCCTCCACCTGGTCCTGGGTCTACCCCTAGGTCTCCTCCCAGTCGGACATGCTAGGAACACCTCCCTATATATATATATATATATATATATATATATATATCCTTTTTCATTCAAAACAACAACAAAAACAAGAACTAGAATAGAATGTAATTTCCATTTTGACAAATTAAAATAGTTGAATCAAACAAAGTTTCTAAGTCTCTAAGGGCACTCTGTTGCTTTTTGTTGTTGTGTCTGATGTGACAAGAATCCTGCTTGCATGCTTAGTCTCAAAGGGGAAATCTTCATCACAGCTTTAATCTCTCTCCTGGCATATTAAGCACATGGGTCTTGTGCTGGTTGGAGGGAGAATGGATGCAAAATTTTCAGTCTATTTTTCTTCGAATTGCCATTTTCACCACTGCTGTAGAGCCTTCCTGGTCCAGTGTCATCTTCACTTCGAGCTACGTCCAACAGCTTTTCTCTCTGAGTGTTCCAAAGTGGCCTATGTCATCTCCTGCCTGAGGGCAAGCCGAGGTATTGGCCACTGCATTGCACATCCACAGAGTGGTGGAGAAGCTGTTGGAACACTAACTGTACATCAACACAGAGAAGTGCAAGTTCCATATAGCTTCCGTCTCCTTCCTGGGGTTCATTATCTCACTGGATCACATCCAGATGGACTCTGAAAATAAAAATCCACACCAGGTGGCTGAGCAACAAATTGCAGACGTAATGGACAGTCCTACTATTTGCAGTGGTGATACAGCCAGCTTCAAGAAGTCTGCCTTGCACATCTGAGCTCTGGTAGGCATGTCTGACCAGCCAAGTGAAGAGGGCCACACAGAGCTGCAGAGTGGCTCACATGTTGAACGATCTACCGCCAAGGTACCTCATGACTTGTGCACTAAGTTCAGCAGGTATGATTATCAAAAAGTGTTTGCTGATGTAAAGTTATAATGAACAAGCTGATCAGGAAGGCCAGTGACGTTGTGGGGATGGAGCAGGACACTTTGACAGCAGTGTCAGACAGGATGGATGCTGTCAACATTGCAGGCAATACTGCAGTATGGCTCTCACCCTCTCCAAAATGCTCAAACAGAGGAGGACCTTCAACGAGAGACTAATTGCTCCCAGATGCATCAGTGAGCGCCACAGGAAGTCATTCCTACCTGTGGCCACTAAACTTTACAACTCTTCCCTCTGATAATTGGGCTCATATGGCTATTTATAAAAGACAAAAACAAAACTATAACTACTCATTCTCATTTCTAATGCTACAACCATTTCACTGTATATTCTATTCTATTCTATTCCAGATGTCTACTATTTTATTATTTATTTTATTGTCTATTTTAATATCTTATTTTATGTTATTGTCTATTTTACTATTTTATTCATATCTTTATCTTTATCTCTTGTTTCCATTCATGCTATATTTTTATTTCTACTTTGCTCTGAGCATCTGGAACAAAAACAATTTGACCCCTGGGGATTAATAAAGTAATCTGATTCTAAATCTGATCATCATTACCAGAGCTGCCAAATTTTACCAAGAGTTTGGTGAGTCTTTGTGGGAAGGAACCTTTCGTCATTGGCGAATAAAATGGGATGTTTAAGGGAAGTTTTGGGGTAATATCTCAATTTGAATTAACATTAGGATTCAACTGTGATAATGTCATTATATTGTCTGAACCATCAGCTGATTTTCTCACTCTACTCCATGCTACCTACACTCCCTACCCTGTTAGCCTCCTCGTGCTCTCTCCCTCTCTGTCTTTACTCCAGTGAACATGCAAGAAATATTATCAGTAGTAACTAGAGAGAATGTTCATGAATAGTCTACAATAAGTTTAAACTAGTGTGATGTGATTATTCAGTCTGATTCTGTCATTATTCAGGCAGCCCCTCTCCCCCTACGAATGATTTTTGCAACTTATAAACCAGTTTCCTGAAATTTTACATATTGTTCATAATGGACTAGCATAAGTAGAAATCAAATTAACTATAGAATCTGATGGACAAGAAATAACCAGCCTATTAAAATAAACTGTTTTATTTATAAACTTCAAATAGATACAAATGGCTGAACATTTCATCCTCAGACTCCAGTGCAGATCTACTAACCACTCAATCAAGTAGCTGCTCCATTAACAGCCCTCCACTTTTCCCCTGTGTCTGCTTTCTTCTACACTGTTTCCACTGCTGTCTCATCATCTGTCATCATCTCCTCTTGGGCACGCCTCGTCTGTGTCCTCTGGAGTCAGCTGCTGTGTCAGTCCCTATCAAATTCACACAGTCTCCTCCACACACTGTCCTGGCAATTTTTTTGGCACGAGTTAGCTAGGCTAGGTTAAGGAAAGCTAATTGGGCAACAACAAACTACCAACTAACCAAAGATCAGTTTTCGATATCACAGAAATCGCAGATTCCTTTGACGTGTCCCAGGAAATGAGATCTACGGGACATGAGGTCTGCAGAAAACAGACTATGTGTGCAGAGCAGAAAAAGGCTGATGTTGGAGTCAGCAAAGAGAATTGCTGCTGAAATGGACAAGGAGAGCATACAGAAATCTGTCATTTGTCACTGATCCCCTGGAACCTCAACAGCATCCACAAGAGAATATGATAGAGATAGATATATACACACACATACACTGGTCTTGACATTGGCCAAACAATGGTTAAAGGGTTCAGGAAGATCTAGCAAACAGGTTTCAATGCACTCTGGGTCTTTGTGATGTTGGCATTGATGGCTGGCAGTGTGGTCTTTGGCAGATACTTTGAAGACAGTACAGTACTTTGACAGGAGGAGCAAGGAACTTGATGGGTTTACATACTCAAACTAGACATGCCCACACAGGCCAAGAGGGCGATCCAAGACACCTGCAAAAACAAGATGCAGCTAAACAGAACAATTGCTGATCCTCTACAGTCATGAATCATCTGTGGGTTCAGACAAAATATGGGAGACCACACTTATTGTGTATTGGTGTGAGTGTGTGTTAGTGCAGTTCAGTGTAGCAAATAAATCTAACCCAACAGGTTAAATAGGGAGGAGGAGCCTTGATAACGATCAGTTTCAGGTGACGCATCCCTTCCCAAAACACCTCCTCAATCACCTGCACAGAAATGGGTTAAAACACAAACTGGACAGGGTCATCACACACCCCCAATAAGAGTGGAGACCCACCAGGTACTACACCAACCAGTTACCACGCAGGGACATGAATAATACGATTTGTACAAATGTTATCAGTGTGCACTACAAGAGGGGTATCAGAGCCAATGTAAACATCAAAATGTTGTAACCCCCAAATTAAAGCCAGGGCCTCTCTCTCTCGAACAGCATGAAAAGTTAATGAGGTTCTATACTGGGCCGAGACCCATCCTCATCCAAGTGAATAGGGAACCATTTTCGTGTAATCCTACCAACTAATCAATCCAACCATCAAACCAAAATTAATTTTCCTTCTGACCAGGTAACACAACACCATCTGAAATAATGCAGAATAATCGCATTTTCCCTCAAATTCACTTACAGCACAACCCAAGCTATCAAAGTGACTCTGCTACAGATGTCACAGGGCAGATAATGCAACAGGTTTTACTTGTGTCCTACCTGAAAACCTAGCCTTTGCGTGAAGAGCAGGACACTCATTTCTCCAATGCCCTGGCTGCTGGCAGTAATGACATGTCTGACTAGAATCCCTCTTCTTACAAGCACTTTATTAAGGTCTGGAGGAAATGGATTCATTATAGAGCCCAAGAGTTTCACCTGCCCATTCAGAAAATCTATGCTGAAGCTTAACAGAGTTTCCAAATGTGTTTATGTGTGAGAATATATTCATTGGCCAACACAGCAGCAGCTTGGGGAGTCTTAACTTTTTGTGAAGTAAGTAATTCAAGTTGCAGTATTACCTGGAACGCAGTTTTTAAATTGTTAAAATGCTTTCAACTCAAAATACCTGAGAAGTTTTGACCTCAGTCACCATACACCATTGATTGTACAGCCAAAACCCACACAAACTCAGTATGAGTCTGGTCTTCACTCTTCAAGTTTCTAAAGCACTGGTGATACACATTTCTCAGTCAAAGAAGCATATGCCTCCAGAGCCTTACCTGTTAGTACACATGGCAACAATAAGGTGCACTCATCATCAGACCACTTGAGAGTCTGCCACTAGCTCAAACAGAGAAAAAATAGGTCAGGATTGTCATCTGTGAACTTAGGGAGCAGTTTCAAGTTATTCACAACATTAAATGCAGTTTTTTTTTTCCTGAACACCACCCCCAACCAGTAATTTTACTTGTTTTTTAAGTAGTAGAAGCACTGAGGTGTTCCTGAGCTGAAAGCATATGAATCAGCTCTGCCCACTTTCACCACCACACTATTGATGAGTACACAACAAGTTTCCTTAACAGAATTTGCTGTCTTAACCTATGAGAGAAGCAGAACAGAATGCCATACAAATGACCAGCATTGATGTTTGAAGGTTACAATAGACTGATGGAAACTCTCCTTACAAAACAGCAGGCAACTATCTGTGTGAGTCCCCCACCAAAATTGACCAAGCCAAAAACCACAGTCCATTTAGCTGACAAGCCCCCACTTTGTCATGAACCAGCTCTGGGTTCAGACAAAATATGGGAGACCACACCGAGATTTCAATTAATAAAGCGCCAACTAAACAACTATATACACAACTAAAATAAAGTATGTAGGTCAGTACTATCAATGTTGTTTGAAATGTTTGGGTGTGTAAGTTGAGTGCAGTGTGGCAAATAAATCTAACCGAACAAAAGCCCTGCATGCTGGGAAAGAGAGAAAGCACATCTCCTCCCAACACACCTCCCCAATCACCTCCACAGAAATGGGTTAAGACACCAACTGGACAGGGCCACCACATCTACTGAATCCTGACTTCTATATCCATTGGCAAGATACACTGATCAGGCACAACATTATGACCACTGACAGGTGAAGTGAATAACATTGATTTTCTCCTTATTATGGCACCTGTTAGTGGGTGGGATATATTAGGCAGCAAGTGAACATGTTGATGTGTTAGAATCAGGACGACTGGGTCAGAGCAACTCCAAAACTGCAGCTCTTGTGGGGTGTTCCTGGTCTGCAGTGGTTAGTCTCTATCAAAAGTGGTCCAAGGAAGTAGCAGTGGGGAACAGGTGACGAGGTCATGGGTGGCCAAGGCTCAATGATGCACGTTGGCAGTGAAGGCTGGCCCTTGTGGTCCGATCCAACAGATGAGCTACTGTTGCTGAAATTGCTGAAGAAGTTAATTCTGGTTCTGACAGAAAGGTGTCCAAATACACACTGCATTGCAATTTGTTGCATACAGGGCTGCATAGCCGCAGAGCAGTCAGAGTGCCCATGCTGACCGCTATCCACTGATGAAAACGCAACAATGGGCACCTGAGCATCAAAACTGGACCATGGAGCAATGGAAGAAGGTGGCCTCATCGTGATGAATCACATTTTATTTTACATCACATGGATGGCCAGGTGCGTGTGCGTCGCTTACCTGGGGAATAAATGGCACCAGGATGCACTATGGGAAGAGGGCAAGTTGGCGGAGGCAGTGATGTTTTCAGCAATGTTCTGCTGGGAAACCTTGGGTGCTGCCATCCATGTGGATGTTACTTTGACATGTACAACCTACCTAAGCGGTATTCCCTGATGGCTGCGGGCTCTTTCAGCAGGATAATACGCTGAGCCACAAAGCAAAAATGGTTCAGGGACAGTTTGAGGAACACAACAACAAGTTTGAGGTGTTGACTTGGCCTCCATTTGCCAAGATCTCAATTCAATCGAGTATCTTGTAGGATGTGCTGGAGTTAAAGGATCTGCTGCTAACATCTTGGTGCCAGATACCACAGCACACCTTCAGGGGTCTAGTGGAGTCCATGCCTCAACAGGTCAGGGCTGCTATGGCAGCAAAAGGGCGACTGACACAATATCAGGCAGGTGGTCATAATGTTATGCCTGATCGGTGTATATGATCAATGTAAATCAATGACAGAGTGCTGCCTCAAAATGTGGAAGAGGAAAATCGGTGCTGGCACATCAGGCTGTGAAGCCAACCACCACTGCTCAATCCAAAGGACCATGGACAGGAATAAGATGGCTTTCTCTTTAAGCCCGTCACCATCACACCAGGAACAAAGCTGATGAAATCCTAGAAATGGTTCATTGTGGATGTGAAACGTCTGTTTGCAAGGGTGAAAAGTCCAAGTGCAGCATAATGGTTGTACAGTGTATTGTGTCTGTGAAGCTGGTCCATTCTGGTCTTAAACAATTTGCCTAGAGATCAGATGTTGCAGATGAGACTGATGATGGCCAGTAAACCATAATCTCAATAGTAATGAGGAACAGCATGTGAACAATAGTATCACAGAGCTGTGAAACAGTAAAGTGGTGTCATTACCGTCTTTTTCCTTCTTTCCTTTCCGTTTTCAGTAGCCATTTTTAAACAGGGCACCAAGCCACCAATTTGCCCGTCCTTTTGGCAGCTCGGTCCGCGGTTTTAGACAGAGGCCAGCAAATTGGGGGTCTGTTTTGGTTGGCCAATTTTCCACCTCCTCAGAATTCAGAATTCAGAATTCAGAACTCAGAATTCTGAGAATTCTCAGAATTCTGAGGAGGTGGAAAATTGGCCAACCAAAACAGACCCCCAATTTGCTGGCCTCTGTCTAAAACCGCGGACCTCAGAATTCTGAGAAAAAAGTCAGAATTCTTACACCCCCCAAAAAAATATTTTTTATTATTATTTATTATTATTTTATTATTTATTATTATTATTATTTTTCTGAGAAAAAAGTCAGAATTCTGAGTTTAACCTCAGAATTCTGAGAAAAAAGTCAGAATTCTGAGTTTAATCTCAGAATTCTGAGAAAAAAGTCAGAATTCTTACACCCCCCCAAAAAATCTTTTTTATTATTTTTTTTTTTTTTCAGTGGCCCTAATCCTCTTCCGTACATATCTGCTAAAGGTACCCAAATAAAGAATTCAAATTCTAGGACATTACAAAGTTGTATTGTATAACTAATCAATTGAATACACAAAGAAGAGAAGATTTGAAATCCACGTCTTTTTTTTTTTTTGGTGAAATGCGTTTCATAAATGAAATTTAAAAGAAAATGGTCAAGCACATCCCAGCAAACCAATTAGGCCAGGTGCATTATTCAAAAATGCAATACAAATACACTTAAATAAATAAAATTCAGAAATAAAACAAGGCTGAGTCTCAAATAGGCACTTAAGCAGACTCTCAATTCAAAATGAATACCAGAGCTGACAAAATACGGCAATTCAAAATGAATAGTAGAAGTATAAGGCTGTGAACAGTGACATATAATTTGTCTTCAAAATAAGAGCTTTACATTGCACCCCATTTAGAACTGGGCTCTTAGCAGGGGGCTTTTAATTCGAAAGTAGCTTAGCTTGCCGACACAACAACAAGCTAACACAACCAAACAGCTACAGAGACCGAAGAGACGCTGCATCTCCTGAATCTCTGAGGCTGTCCAGTTGTTCATCTTAATGTCCGCGGATGAAGTGTTGGACTGACTGCTGTGATCAGCTGTTTCTTGGTTTTAAATTTCCCTGGCTGTGGGTCGCACAACAGTGCAGGTTGTTTTTAGATAGCAGGCGAGGTATGGAGAGAATTTTGTTCCTTTATTATTCAATCAAATAAAATAGATTTGAAACCAAAAAAGGGATTTGAGAGCAAAAAAGAGTAAGTGGCAATCATTTTTTTTTTTTTGAAATCGAAACAGAATAGGTTGCAATTGAAAAAAAAATATGAGAGAACATTTTTCTTAAACTTTAATCAAAACTAATGTTTGTAAGTAAAACATATGACCATTTTGCTTATAAATCAGTCCTCTTTGCTTTCAAGTTAAAAACCTTTGCTTGCAAATCAGTCCTCTTTGCTTGCAAGTTCTAAAGTTTTGCTTGCGAATTCAATTGATGGGCGGGGCCTACGCTGGTGGATGAGAGGAGAGTTTCTATTGGTTGGTTTGACCTGGCTCCAGTGCCAGCTACGTCTTCTGCATTACACCCACTTCTCCCTTGTGCTGTGCTGCTTGGAGGCAAGCCTGTTGCTCTTGAAACGTTTCCCATAAGTAATAAATTGCGCTATATATCGTTGGCTACCGCCTGCCATATATTCACAACAACAACAACACAAGTAATTAATTATAATGCCCTGCTGCTGCAAGCACACTGATTAGCAGCAACATGGTTGTCTCAGCTAGTCATGGCTGACTAAAGGCTGCGCGTCGGATGGTTCTTAGGCCTCTGCGTCGTCCATTAACTTCTGTTTATGGATACCTCGTAGGGCATTATCCCTTACGTGTTGCATGGTACTCGTGGTGCCAAAATGTCACTGTTCCTACACAACATTACACAGTGGAAACTGGCACCGCGTTCAGTGGTTGTTTAGTAATCCATGGTCAGAGTTCTCTCCAGATGGTGAAACAACGGCGCTGCGCCGCTATACTCATTTTCAATGTTAGCTGCTTCATAGCGGGTGTTTGTGGGCTGCCGCGGTCTTTGCTGTCCGTCCGTCCCCCAGCTGAGAGTAATGTTTTTAACTTGAAAGCAAAGAGGACTGATTTATAAGCAAAATGGTCATATGTTTTTACTTACAAACATTAGTTTTGATTAAAGTTGAAGAAATATGTTCTCTCATATTTTTTTTTTCAATTGCAACCGATTCTGTTTCGATTTCAAAAACAAAAAATATGATTGCCACTTACTCTTTTTTGCTCTCAAATCTCTTTTTTGGTTTCAAATCTATTTTATTTGATTGAATAATAAAGGAACAAAATTCTCTCCATAGTGAGGCGGAAATAAGTGTACTCTCCGAGGCGAAAAATCGGCGGACCAAAACAGACCCCCAGCTTCGGACCAAGCCGCCAAAAGGACGGGCAAATTGGCGGCTTGGTGCTCTGTCTAAAAATGGCTCATGTCTGTTGTCACCCTGCTTTGACTAGCAACGCAAGTAGGAAGTGACAAACAAATGTCCGGACAAGTTCCTCAGTGCTAGTGCCACCATGATGTGCCACTGCCAAGTAGCCTAGGGTTCATTCAATGGGCCAAATTTAAATTGCTCGCGCATTGAATTGCCACTCAGAATCTCAGAATTAATTGCGTTAATTTTTATAACGTGTTAATTTGCAGTGTAATTAATCAATCTAATTAACGGTTAAACTGACAGCCCTTGTAAATAAACAAATTAAACTCAACACTGTGGTGTGTTATCCTCCTCAGAAAGCATCAGTTGTTTGTTCAGGTCAAAGACCCCTAGCAATTACTGCAATAGATAATCACTCAAATAATGATGCAGGAAATGATCAATATCACAGCCGACGTTGGTTGAAACTGTACCTTCTCCCAAGACACCAGGTCCTTGTCACATGACTCATAGCCTCTTTGGCCAGTGCTAAATCGCTTATCTTTTAAAAGAGAGGATTTAGTGAATGAGCAAGTTGCAGGCACAGTAAGTGTGGGCCCTTGTCATAGCTGTGTTATTGTTGAACCAAATAATGTACACTCAGACGAGGAACAGGAGCGTGCGCGTGCACTGTTACGTAGCGCGGTCACGCTGTTGGTTCGTCTGTCACGAGCTTTATCCCAGCCGCGGACTGGAAGGTGGAGAATTAGAACGGACATCAATTATACAGGACATCTTATTAAGCAAATTTAGTGCGCGATAAAGAGAAAAGTGCAATTATTGCATATCGCTGGTTGAAAGTTAAGGCTCCCCGCTGAGTTATTCCGGTCAACCGGTGATGTATTCCAGTATTTGAACGATATTGCTAGCCAGCTAGCTAGCTAGCTGTTAAGCTAGCTTTACGGTGCGTGACTCGAAGTAACTTAACGTTATATTCTCGGATGTTGTTTTCATTGGCACGTCTGACTACATTTATCATATAGACATTCAAATACTGGGTGGTTTTAACTGACGGGAATAATTACGGCAGGTGTTAAGCGCGTAGGTCCTCGTCCTAGCTGGCTAAGGATTGAATGAAATAACGTTAGCTTGGCATAGCCAGCGGAAACGAGCCAGTTAACAGGGATAACGTTATCTTATCCTGTTGCTGGTTGATCCATCGCTATACAGCTAATCTAGCAAGTGCAAAAGGAGTTAGCCACGTACAGGCACAGCCTACAGTTAGCCAGGTAGGTAACAGACTGTCATACATTTATAGTGGACGACCAGATCTACGAAGTAGCTAGCTACCACCAAACGTCAAGTTGGCCATCTTCCACTTCAGTCCAGTGTGAAAAGCTGACCGACGTCAGTTCATTTTTACGAATAAGGCCGGAGTGAGGACAGAAACCTGCAAAAATGCCGGCTGTGTCGAAAGGAGATGGAATGCGCGGATTAGCTGTTTTCATTTCGGACATTAGAAATTGTAAGTAACATTTACACTCAATGTTCTTTCTTATTTATGTGACGTTAATCGGATGCCACTATCATCATTTGACATAATGAGGTGTTGGTAACTGTGCCCTTTTGCGTGTTTAATGACGTGGGGGTACAGAGGGAGGGTGATACTGGCCTGTAACACTTCTAGTTCTAATTACCTGCTGTCCAATCAGTAACGTGACAGTTCATGCTAAGGTTTAGCTTGTAACATGGCGGTGTTACTAGTATTTGCTGCCGCATAAAAAACGGACTAATGGTTGGATGCAGAAAACGAGGCCTTCTGCTTTTGAGTCTTGGCTGTTGCTTTGGTCAAACTTAGACCACATACATCTGAACAGTGCTAGACAGCCAGGTGTCTAATATTAAACTGATTGACACAATGGTTAATTTAAAAGTTGGAAAGCAGTGTTTGTTATTATATTAGGTCGACACCAGGCAGTCTACACAGCTCTATAACTCTGTCCACTTAACAGGAAAATACAGGAAGGAGGACTACAACTTGTCTTCGGACTGACCTCCCTATCATAATCCACCAATAATCACCTACCAGCTGCCAAAATCAATTGAATAAGGCAGAGCTGTAGAAATAGTGGTTGGTGCTTCTCTACATATGCATATGTGATTCCTACAGTGTTGGCCATACCTAGTTGCTTTAGAGAAAGTTCGGAACTATTAAACAGGTAAACTAAATTATTGATTTATGCATGAAGTTTAACTAAAAGATTCCAGCTAAAGGAAGTTGAGGTGATTCAATCAGCTGATCCCCCCACTAGACTCTCCATCCTCTGTTGTACATAAAATCTGCTTGAAAGATACGGCATTTTATATTATAACTAATATTTGATTGTTGGCCAGTGGTTTAGCCAGTATAATGAAGGGCTGGTCGCTGATAAAGGCTTGGTAGGAAAACACTGAGGGAGGTTGAATTGCCTGTACCTGTCTTGAGTTTGTATATACAAACAAAGAGGGTTGTTACTAATATAAGCCAAATATACCCTCAGTGAATCAAGGTTGCAGCTACTGTTTACATTTTTTATATAGTACAGCATAGAATAGATTACTGGGAAACCTAGTGCTAAAATGTTGATGGATGAAATAAAAAGATTGGACTGTCTGTGTATGGCTGGTGCGTTGAATAAAATACCGGAAAAAAATTTAAATACTTTGACTTAAAATATTGCCCACAATGATAAAATACACTCGGATGTGGTTAGACGCCCAGTGAATGATATGACAAAATCTCTGGCAGCTGACAATAGTGATTTGGCCATTCCAAACCAGCTCACCAAGACCCTCTCAGTTCGTGTCATGGATTTGATCGAGACCCTCTAGTAAACTCTCCAAAAGTGATGCTGTAACTCAGCTCGGGACCATTCCGTCACTCTGCCCACTAAGGAAAATGACATGGCATCTCCCAAAACAGCTAGTTGTGTCTGCAGTGATACGGTGATATTTTAAGTGCATTGCTCAGCTGATGCCGCACACCTGTGTGTGTGTGTGTGTGTGTGTGTGTGTGTGTGTGTGTGTGTGTGAGTGTGAGTGAGAGAGAGAGAGATGGTGTCCAAGTCTGTCCACATAGGCAACATTGCTACTGCAGTGGGGTTCCTGCCTGACCTATCTGCTTACATGGAGTTTGCCTTTGATAATTATCAATAAATATGATGATGGAATTGTCCTTCACTCCTGTTGAAAGAGGAAGAAAACGGGAAGGAGGGAGAGAAAGAAAAAGAGTGCACAGGGAAAGAGTTGCCTTTCACCTTTTGTGTGTATTCTCTTCTTGTCTGTGACATATCCTACAGATACAGACATCAAAACTGTAGTCAAATGCTGGTATAATGTCGATATGACTGTCTTCAGGTCATTTTCAGGTCTATTACACTTTTTTCTTAATTACGCATACGACACTACTTGTGTTATTATTCATTCTGGAATTGAAGTTGATAATTAAAAAATTGTTATGACAGTTATCCAAAATTGTATATTCTGACTTATTGTCAACATACAGGCCTACCATTGACTCCAGAAATTATAAGACTAACTAATGCATCACTGTAACTGGGCACAGAACACACTTGCTGGCAAAAAATGCAGCATTTTAAGCTTAGAGTAAAAGTCACTGTACGCTTTATCCAAAAGTAAAACATTACAGTTGAATGCTACTTTCCACAAGGCCACACATTTCTCTATATCAGAGAGCCATGCACCTCTGCTGTGCCCCTAACACATTTTTGTATGTCAGCACATACCCATTGATTTGAAGCAGTGAGAAATGTGGGAATGAAGGGGTACTGGTGGAGTGGACTGTGGAGCTACAATAAAACACTTGGACAAATGTAACATTTTTATTATTATTTTTTAATCAGGGAAAAATAAACCTCCATTCAATCACTTCCGAGGTCTATCATTTCCATGTTTTAAATACTGGCATTTTACTACGTCCTTTCCCATCAGGTAAGAGCAAGGAAGCTGAGATTAAACGAATCAACAAGGAGCTGGCCAACATTCGTTCCAAGTTTAAAGGGGACAAAGCTCTGGATGGGTACAGCAAGAAGAAGTATGTCTGCAAGCTGCTCTTCATTTTTCTGCTGGGCCATGACATTGACTTTGGACACATGGAGGCAGTCAACCTGCTGAGCTCCAACAAATACACAGAGAAACAGATTGTAAGTCTTTCACTGGTTATCTTGTATGTGTTGTTGTTTTGTAAGTTTTTTCTTCTATTGCAAATTTGCAGTATCACATGTTCAAACCGAATCATTGTTGAATAGTTAATTGATTTAACTAGTGGACGAAGCCAATAGTGCCAATTTCAAAGTGGGTCAACACTCTGACCATGCATTCATTGCCAAATTGCTATTCTGTGATACTGACAGGCTTCAGTTCAACTGATACTCAATCCTTGTCCCAAATTATGTGATCGTATTGGAGTTGTTGTTACAACAGCATATCAAACGCCATTCCTCCTCTATTGCCCTCACAAGATCTAAGGTGTGCTGACTGTCAATGTTGACAGAACTAGAGATCAATGACCAGTCTGTCATCACTCACATACTGGCCAGAATCACAAACCTAAGTACCATGAAATATATTTTAGTGACCTAACTATTCTAAACATTAAAGCAACACAGAGACCACTGCCATTGTGATTACTTCCTGATTTTATATACATATTTTTTTTCATTGTGGACCGTTTTCTCAGGAAATGTTGTGTAAGCAGAATAATGTTGAGTCAGGATCTGTATTTCAGTGGTTGAGGATTGAATTGCATACATTCAAAGGCAGCAGAACTACTCTCAGAAAGGTCCCTTCAGAGTGTTTATGCCCGAAATGTGGACACTGTCTAAGAGTAGAGGAGCTGGCTCACGTCTGTTTAAATCATGGACCATTGTATCCTAGTTTCAATCATTCCTGTCCACTTTAAGACATAAGATCAAACTAGAAACTGTCTTGCAATGGGATCACACCAGCCACAATGCAAAATTGTTGTTTATGGTTCAGTGGGACAAGACATGAGAGAAGTGAGTTGCCGGAAAAGGACAACTGTGTAATATTTAATCTTCTAGATTTATTTACAAAACTGCTTTTGTAAAAAAGAAAATGGAGAATATTATCAGCACTTGTTAATACTAGCCAGGGTAGCCCAGAGAAGCTAATGCAGTGAAGTGCAGCCCTGGAAGAGGCAGCAGAGATTGGTATGTTTACCAACCCAGTGACACACTCCTATAGCACTATATCAAACTAGGGCTGGGACGACGCGTCAACATAGTCTACATAATCGATGACATAAATTCGTCATCATGAATAATTTGCGTTGACGCGTTGTCCCAAACAGGGATTAGTAGTACACGCCAAGGCTGTGAATAGCCCCTCTCACACAGAGACGTTGCATTAACGCCGCAGCGACGGTTCGTCAATTCTCTGCTGTTGGTCATTCACACAGGGCAAAGCACCGCTGGAGTAAAGACAAACTGCCATGTAATTCACACAGAAAGCTGCGGCTTCTAAAGAGAAGTGACGGTACACGTCATGATGATGACGTTGGTGTGTTTCCCAGGTGTCCCCCCTGTAAATCTAAACCCAGGGACCATTTATAATGTGTAGTGATTGAGAACCCGGCCCCATAAACATCCTGGAATGTGAGTGAGTTACGTTTTTCGCACTAAATTACATTATTACATAATCGCCATCAGTAAACAGGTCACTGCTTGACTCTGTCACTTGCGGGGACAGAGGCTGTTTTCTGGGGGAAAGTTCACTGAAGTCTCTGTCGGGAGAGCAGACCATCGTGGTGATTTCTATCAACACAACCACTTGAGTGAGTTAAAGGTTTTTGCTGGTGACAGATGCTGTTTTTTGGGCAGAAATGTGATGAAGAGTCGTTAGGACAGGCGGGAGGACAGACACTGCTCCGCCTACAACTGTGATATTTTTTTCCTCATATAAGTTACCAACGACAGTTACAGTGACTATGTTACTTTTGTTTGGTCATGTTACATTAAATTAATCGTTAGATTAGTCGACTAATCGAAAAAATAATTGCTTGATTAATCGTTTGGGACAGGTCTATATCAAACCGCAGCAAAAGCACCTGAAAAAGGCTGGTCTCGTGAGAATGCTATTGGGATCCATAATAACACCTCACTCCACATCTCTCTGTTGTTGTCTGTGACAGGTGCATGGTGTGAACATTTACACACCTTTTAAACAATTGACTGTTTGCCTGCAACTTGTTGCATGCTCTCATTATCAAGGGATACGACAGGCTGCTCATTAGCTGAGGCATGTTCATTATGTGCTCTCCATTGGTTTGTGTTTAATGCATATACATGAAACTAGAAAAGGGTATCTATCGCCATTACATATTGCTATTGAGCAAATACACAAGTGTGCTATTAGCATTACTAGTTTGCTTTTTACTTATCACGTTTCTTTTCCTTTATATAAAAGCACTGTTTTACTCTGCCTTCTTTTATTATTTTCTTGCTTGTCAAGCACTAGGTAACAGTGTTACAATGTTTATATTGCTCAAAGTGCTATATAAATAAAGATCAGCTGCTTAGAATGGTCTGCTCCAAACAGACTTCTATCAAAAAATTGCCACACATGCAATATTACACTTTGCCATATAGCAGTTTTGACGGTATTGCAATTAATTGTGCAGCCCTGAATTTAAATAATTTCTTAACACATTGTGTAAATATTGTACCCGTGAATAAAGGTGCAGACAAATATATTTTTTAAAATTTAAATAACAGCACATGTTATATATATGTTATATAAATAATGTTAGAAGTGATAAACCAACCTCAGCTACTATTGGGGTAGTCATAAAATCCATTAATTGATATGAAAATTTAGACTTTACAAATAATTGCCTGAATATGATATGTATTTTTTTGATAATGTTTAAACATTACTTCTACTGTACATGCAGTGTGATGTTTAGTTAGTATTTTGGTAAGTAGTTAATTCCACTAACCACAATAACTGCTTACTGAAACTATTCTGACTCACATCAAGTCAGAATAGGTTCATGATGTGGGAACTGTAGGGCCCAGAGGTTTTCTTTGTATATGCTGGTGCTTTAGTCTACCTATAATATAACTGATAGAAAGCTATAGTACGTATCGAAAGAGCAATTTTCACAAAAAATCACATTTAACAAAATGCGCGTTTTCATTCAACAACTCTGCAGAGAAGTTTTGGTAAGAACTAATCATTAGCACCTTTGTGGTAGTAGGGTTTTTACAGGGCTGTTCAATAACTCCTAGTGCACTCAAAAGATTTTCAAATCTTAAGTGATTTTTTTTAATATGTGAGACAATATATATAAGGAAGGATTTCACCAATGTTTACTTATTTATTTTGAGAATGAACACACCAGACTATTCAGTTAAGACGCAGGACCACACGCTTGATGTTTGTAGGATTATCAACCCTGTTTTAATTTGGAATGTGGACTTAGAACGATGGAACCTCCTGAACCTGAGTAAAAATGTCACCTATCATGTGTCTTTAGATGACCAAGATTTGCCCCACATGTCTGTAACTTAGCTGTGTTCAGCCTCAGAAGCTTGAAATAAAGATAGCCAGCTAGCTATACTGAGAAAGCTAAGCTAAGAAATGAAAAAAATTAAAAGAAGCACATTAACAGCTGCCTGCAGATAAGAGGCACCACTGCAACACATTTTACAGAGTTTGTTGTGAGAAAAAAATGGGACAGGGCAGCAACAAACTTTACAATTTCTCTTTCACATGGCAACTTGTAGGGGACATGCCCCCTTATTATGCTTTCTGGTGGTGCACCTATTAAATCATGATGTTTTGAACTCAATAGGGGGTGGCTGTCAATGTTATCAATCTTTGGACCGATCATACTTCAGAAAACAAACAGTGGGACTGTTGTCAGCAGCTGGTAGCAATTATTTGTGCAATGTTTTGCAAACTGAAAATCAAATCAGTATTTTACTACTATCCCCCTGGCTTGGGAGACGAATCATACTCTAATGGCAGGCATGATTATGTTCTTCACAAGAATGCAACATTTGGGTGGTGAGCGTAACCCTTACCCTGCTCTTGCTCTCAACAGCCTTTTTGCATTTTTGCTCAATATTCTGCTGCTGTTTTTTCACACTACAGGTCTTCAAGTCCTTAAATATCAATCTGTTGAGGTCAGAACTTAACAAATGTGTAAAGTTTGGGGCAGATTTGACAATGCTCAACATCCACTAGACACTTGATTTCTTCTTCTGTTTTTAAAAATGCCTACACAGTTTAAAAAATCCCTTCTTTTGTTTCTCAAGGGCTACCTGTTCATCTCAGTGCTGGTAAACAGCAACAGTGAGTTAATCCGTCTGATCAACAACGCCATTAAGAATGACTTGTCCAGCCGCAACCCCACCTTTATGTGCTTGGCTCTTCATTGTATCGCAAATGTGGGAAGCCGTGAAATGGCTGAGGCTTTTGCTAGTGAGATCCCTCGAATCCTGGTGGCTGGGTGAGTCTGACTTCTGCTTTTGATGGTTGAGGATGTAAAATGAAAAAAAAAAAAAAAAAAATTGTTTCCTTTTTTCGTTACTTATGTTTTGCTGTGGATGACAAAGTTTAAAAACTAGAGTTACATAACTGTGACTTCACTTTGCTGCTGGTAATATGAATGTGATGCACTACAGTGATACCATGGACAGTGTGAAACAGTCAGCTGCCCTGTGTCTGCTGCGCCTCTATAAGACCTCTCCTGATTTGGTGTTGATGGGCGAATGGACATCACGAGTGGTGCACCTGCTCAACGACCAACATATGGTAAAAGCACAGTCCAGACCTCCATATTTAATAGAGCTTTGTAAAAGATAAATGGTATCTGTATTATGTGACTGACGTAGATCAGCCGACAAACTTTCAATAAGTTGAAATTGTATACTTTCAGTGTTTTTTTAAGTTTACCATCCAACAAGACTATGAATTGGTGAAGCCAGGCTGTTGAATATGAGTGAGATTATTGTCTTTTTTTCTGCATGTGTGTCTTGTGTTTAGGGTGTGGTGACGGCAGCCATCTCGCTCATCACCTGTCTGAGCCAGAAGAATCCAGATGAGTTCAAGACCTGTGTTTCCCTGGCCGTTTCTAGACTCAGCAGGGTGTGTGTGCACGCGTGTGTGCGCATTGACTTGCTGTGACCATGTTTTCAATTAGTGGATTAGAACTTCAGATAAATCAGTGTTGTAAATTATCAAAGTTAACAGGTGGCTGAAAAGACCACTGATGAGCTCCTTACCAATACGGTCTTATCTGTGCAGTCTAGTATAGGGTAAAAAAAGTACAGGCAACTCGCATGTATCTGTAACTGAACATAACTGCTTGTATCTGGGTAAGCTGCACTGTACTGGGTCTGTTAAGCGTTGTCTTGCACAAGTTCATTTTTGACTTACTTTGAAAATTGTGTTGGGTCTCCAGATTGTGTCGTCGGCTTCCACTGACCTCCAGGATTACACCTACTACTTTGTCCCAGCACCGTGGCTCTCCTGCAAGCTACTGCGCCTGTTGCAGTGCTACCCACCACCAGAAGATGGGGCTGTCAAGGGCCGTCTGGTGGAGTGTCTGGAGACCATCCTTAATAAGGCACAGGAACCTCCAAAGTCCAAGAAGGTGCAGCACTCAAATGCAAAGAATGCCATCTTGTTTGAGGCTATATCGCTTATCATCCACTATGACAGGTGAGCATTCTCAGGAATGACATGACCTTAGGTATTATGTCAGACTGCATGTGTGTGCATCTTAATTAAAGAGGGGGGGGACTATTCAATTTACACAAAATTTGTTAGGGATATTGGAACATGGGTGCATAAACGCATCTGCATGTATATGCAATAAAAGTCAAATGGAATATGTTACATTATTTTTGGGGATCAAAAATATTCACAAAACACAAAATAAAACGTTTTGGAATAAAAACAATTGATTAAAAAAATCAAGTGAAACTTAATAATATCTCAATATCCCTAACTAATTTTGAGTAGTGTAATTTATTTTTTGGTTGATTAATTTCAGAAAGCAATGCCAAGACTGTGACTACTGAAATGCCTACCAAGGAAGTAAATTTTGTTTTGTGTTCTGCAGTGAGCCAAACCTTCTGGTGCGAGCCTGTAACCAGCTTGGCCAGTTCCTGCAGCACAGAGAGACTAACCTGCGCTATCTGGCTCTGGAGAGTATGTGTACTCTGGCTAGCTCTGAGTTTTCCCATGAAGCTGTCAAGACGCACATTGAGACCGTCATCAACGCCCTAAAGGTGGTGCCTCACACCTTGAACTAAATACAATTATTCATTAGATATCAGGCTCTGGCAATATCCCACTCAAATGAATAAATGATTAGGTGAGAGGGCCTTCCTAGCCACCTCCATTGGCCCTCTGTATATTAGACTTAACAAATCGCACATGACAATCCACACATAGATCTACACTTGTTTGTAGGTCTGTTTCTACCCCTGGCACATCTTCTTTTCGTCATTTCATAAGTGTTTGTCTCTGTTTCTATGCAGACTGAGAGGGATGTAAGTGTTCGACAGAGGGCAGCTGACCTGTTGTATGCCATGTGTGATCGCAGCAATGCCAAGCAGATTGTAGCCGAAATGCTCAGCTACCTTGAGACAGCGGACTACTCCATCAGAGAGGAGATGGTGGGTGTTGTTGTTCCAAGAATGTGTTTGTATCTTTCTTAAATATCAAGTGACAATTGTGATGCTTGTTTTCACCACAACAAACCAGCAATCTTCAGAAACTGTATCACAAACTGTATGAAAAACCACATATCTTTTTTTCAGTTCTTTAAAGTATAATAGAGGATCTCACCAGCTACAAACAAAAACAGACTTGCATATAAGAGAGCTGCAATAGATAAGCAGTATGACTTTGACACATTAATCGCTCCTTCCTTTAGACAATGTATATCCTATATCCTGTATTTCCATTAACAATGTTATATACAAAGGAAATATTATCATGTTTGAAGATAATCCAGTAAAATATCTAATTAAAGAAAAAATACATACCAACAGTTAGGTAGGAGACCGTGGACAACACAGTTTTACACTTAGACAAAAATCTAGCAAGAAAAACCCATAACCAGAGAAGATCCCCTATTTAAGGAGGTGAAACCCATTTTGACCATAACTTGGTAAATGTGTTCTATTTTAAGCAAAGCAAATAATATTTCCCATTATGTTTATTTCTTAAACTATGTCTCTCCATTCATTTACTGTGACTAAGTGCAGATGCAGCCAGTGCTTAGTGATGGCTTTTTGCAAGCAGAGGTCAGAATTCCAAATAGATATTCATTAAAGTGAACTTTTAAGATAAAAGTGGTCAACTGGAATGGAATTTTTGTTAAATATGTTTTCCAATATTTTATGTCTCTGACCAGAAATAACTAATCATAGGACTTTCCCAAAAGCTGCCAGTGATAAGTATCATGTCTCCAGCACTTAAAGTTCCTCTTGTAAAGTGTGCTTTTTGTCAAGCCAAAAAATTCAAAACTTTGTTTCAGACCTATAGAAATGGCTTTAAAGACACTCGTTTACAAACGAGCGTTTACATGACACTCGAGAAAACCGAATAACTGGGTTAGTCCGACTATGATCAGATTTTTAAGATGCATGTATACACCTTAGTCAGACTAAAATTGGACCGGATCAGATTTCTCATAGCCAGATTAAAACAGCTACATTATTCGACTGATAGTCGCATTACTCGTGCATATATACATTCTATCAGATTGGTTTCGGATTTTGCACTCTGCACAGGCTCAAGATTTTTTTCCTGGGGGCCATAAGCCAGAAGTAGAAGGACAGCGGTGGCGTTCCACCAAAATAACCACAAGCAAGAGCACCATTGTGCATCTAGTTTGTGTAATTATCATGTACACCATATACGAAATGTACAAAGATGTAGCTTTGTCTTGCTCTTCGTACGCCATCTTTCTCGAATGCCGAGGCAGAGTTTGTAGTTGCCGGTTGTTGCTGTTAATTTTTTTTTTAAAGAGGTCAGCCAGAGGTGGTTCAGCGCCACCTATCATATTGGGGTATGACATGCTTCAGCCAATAATTAGATTTTCTCACTGTCATGTATACTTGGACAATTGCAGTTGTCCGATTGAGTTGTATAGTCTATGATTTTTTCTGTACTTCTTGTGAGAAGCTCAACAATTCTCCACTTACACCAGAACACCACAAACTAAACACTTAAGTTAACCTTAAATGTTACACTCGGCAACATATCAGATTGATTTGGGGTAATTTTTTTAAATATTGCATATCAACTGATGCCTTTTTCATTCAGGTGCTGAAAGTGGCCATACTGGCAGAAAAGTATGCCGTGGATTACTCCTGGTATGTGGACACCATTCTCAACCTTATCCGCATTGCTGGTGACTACGTCAGTGAAGAGGTTTGGTATCGCGTCATCCAGATCGTGATCAACCGAGACGACGTGCAGGGCTACGCCGCAAAGACAGTCTTTGAGGTGACACCACATAAAATCTTATAATGTAGCTATTTAAAGGCAGCAGTGGATTTAAATGTGGAACATTTTGATTGAGATTGATAGGATGGTTATCAAACCACTTTTTGGGGAATGACTGTGATGTCACTAATGTAAATCTGCATCAAAACTGTTGAGTGCTGAAAGTTGTCACAGAATGTCTGCTCAGATTCATAATCAGAATTGGTTCAGTTTCAGACAGTTTGTAATTCACACAGATCTTGAATGGTGTAAAGTTTATGAACACTGGCTTATTGTATTTAAAAAAAGGGGTTTGCAGAGAAACATTATGTTTCAGATGGTAAGTTATAGAAAGAACACAATTTTTTCTCAAATTTTTTTTCTTAACACTGGGATGTGTTTTTATATATCATTTGTGTTTTTCACATGAACTCCCTATCTTAGTACCTTAGGGACACAGTGAATTGACAACACACAGTGTTAGAGGTGACCACAGTGTTAGACGATTATCTACACCATTTATATATATAAAAAAAAAAAAGAAGAATGGGCAAGTTGAAGCAACATTATTTGACTGTTGATCTCAAAATTACAGCTTCAACAGTCATTCTGATGGCACAGTGTCTGTTTTTATAGGGTGAATGGTATTACAACCAGTTTCTGCACGAGCAAAAGGGTGGGTTCACAGCATTGCATATATATTTACAATAGATCCAAAAAGATCCAAGTTTTGTAGTTGTAATATTGTTATGATATGATGGGTGTTGTTTGTGGTTAGTGCCTACATTACGTCGGACAAATTGTTATAGACCTATGATTTGTATTCACAACAGTGGTGTTGCATTCAGAACCTGGGGGGAGCCAAATCGACTGTGCTGTCTGCCCATGAAAATGTAGAGAACATGATCCTCCTGTTTACTGCTATGTCTAACAATTACTGCAGCATGTTCATTTGTGGTTGCGTAGAGTGATGGGAGGGGATTGCTTACTGCAAAACAGACAGGAAAGACAATGACACACAGCAATTTTAAACCGCCATTGTTCCACAATTTGTCCATATGTTACCATCAGTTAAAAGATAATCATGCTGTGTATTGACTGTGTTCACTTTTGCTTTAAGTAGTCTATTAAGTTACTTTGGGCATTTTTTAAACATGTTTGAAACAAGTGTCTCTGCTTGTCTCTTGCTTGAATGATTGCTACTCATGATGGCGTGTAGTATATAAAGTGAGGCAGTATATTTCCTTAAACTGAATTATTGTCTCCTCCAGGCCTTGCAGGCCCCTGCCTGCCATGAGAACATGGTGAAGGTTGGAGGCTACATTCTGGGAGAGTTTGGTAACCTTATCGCTGGTGATCCACGCTCCAGGTATGTTAGTTTTTGACTGCTAGGGCACCAAAGTAAAAGTTGAAACCGGAAATGTTAACTTTGCTGTCCTGTCACCCAGCCCCCTGGTCCAGTTCAACCTTCTGCACTCCAAGTTCCATCTGTGTTCTGTGCCCACTCGTGCCCTTCTGCTGTCTGCCTACATCAAGTTTATCAACTTGTTCCCAGAGACCAAGGCCACCATCCAAGAGGTTTTGCGCTGCGATAGCCAAATCCGCAACTCAGACGTGGAGCTGCAGCAGCGTGCTGTCGAGTATCTGAAGCTATCTTCCATTGCTAGCACTGATGTCCTGGTTAGTTTTGAGCCTATTAGACTAAACTCAACACATGTTCAGTAATTAATACACAAATATAATTTGTTGGGAGAACTGATTTACGTAGAATACATTTCCAGTACACTGCCCCCAAATATGGACACAGACATGACCGCTGTCATTCTGTTCTTTTTGAACAGGATAACTGTGTTGTCTGTCAGATGTTGGCTGCTCTTTCTGTCCAATCTCTTGGGATGATTGTCGTCTCTGTTCCTTTAGGCCACTGTCCTGGAGGAGATGCCTCCTTTCCCAGAGAGGGAATCGTCAATCCTGGCTAAGCTGAAGAAGAAGAAGGGGCCTGGTGCTGTCTCTGTGACCGAGCTTGAAGACAGCAAAAGGGAGGGTGGGGAGTTAAATGGAGGTGGCGACCGGGGGCAAGACACAGCAACTATGGCTGCCTCCAATGCAGTAAGCAGACTCTGTATTCACAAATAAACAGAATTGCTCACCTGCCTTTATGCATACCAGCAGCTTCAACAAAGTACACATTTTTTTGTGTCCTTACTGCAAATTTCGTTTGTTTTCCAGTCCACCCCATCACCATCAGCAGACCTCCTTGGGATTCGTTCAGCAGCTCCGATTGGTGCTGCTCCAGCCAGCACTGGCAGCCTATTGGTGGATGTGTTCTCTGAGGCAGGGCCTGTCGCACCTTCTGCAGCTGTGAATGACGACGGCTTCCTAAGGTAAAAAGTCATATCTTGATTAGCAGATGTAGGAATCCACCATAACCAAGGCTGCCTAGCTGCCAGAGGAAGGAGACTGACTGTTGTGACGGCAGTACTGTAGGAATGAAATATGAAGACAAAAACAGCTTCCGCCTTAGACTAATGTGAAATGAGAAGAGTAAAGAAAACAAAATATGTAAATCAAACATTTTTGGGCTTGCCATGGATTTGTGCAACCATAAAAACATAATTTGACTTTATTGACAAGGTGAGCTTAATTTTTATTAAAGGTTATCTCAAAACACTTTGTTGACCCCAAACCTGATCTGAATCTTTAAAACATTAAAGGACAGGTCATAGTTCAGTATGAGTGGTATACGAGGAGAAAAAGCCCAAATGCATTAGCCTGCCTAATCTCACAAGCCTTATTTCTGACAAGCCACTCGACCTAAATACTATCAGTCCTGGCTCAAAACTATTTTCCTATCATATGAATGTAAGATTACTAGGAGGATGTCACTCCTGAAATTGAATTGTACTGCTCTTTGCTGAGAGATACAGTTGAAGACTGTGATTTTTTTCAAACCTTACTATCTGAACTCAGAGCATGTGAATGTTAACACATTCTTTGACAATTTTAAATACTTGGATGCATTGCTGTGTGTAATGAGCTCTTCTTTCATCCTAACTCCAAAATTCAAATCTGTTCAAACAAAAGTGATTAATGTTGGACTGCTCATGGTCTTAGACCTTAAAGGGGAAGCACCATGAATTCTATTGTTGATTTTTTTATGTTTCCTGTCTAAAACTGTTTATTTTAAATAGTTGTGGGGTTTGTTGTGTGCTTGCGCTGTTGGACTACCAAACAGCTACTGTAAATGTATTGTGTCCATGCTGGTTGTTGCTCAGTTGGCTCTGTCTTTCTTTGCTTTATCTTTGTCTGATATGGACCTGTCAACCTGGAGATATGTAGCGGATACTGTATGCTTGTTGTTTTTTTAAATATGGTAACTGTTCAAGACAGTGCTATCACAAGGCAAACTATGTTGAAGCTCATTGTTTAGGTCAGTATTTAGGCTATTGTTGGACATGCCAAATTAATAATCAGAATAAACTGTGAATGTATAATTAAGTAAGTTTATGTGCAGCAGTCTTTGGCTGAGAGGTTACTGCAACATACCTCCAAGATACGTGCAACAAACTTGCAATAATTTTTCTCCTATAAGCATAGTTGCCACCTACGCGATTTAGCCAGCAAATTCTCACCCAACTTTCTCTTGGATTTATTATCAGCAATTTTCTCTTTTTGTGAATCAATGTTTAAATTCTTTGTAGGTTTCCATTGTTACATGGTTGTAAACATTGCTGCTCGCTCTTTAACACTGTTTTTTGCCATGATGGACTGGTTTGAACTGTCTGACCCCATGGACTGCCTGTGAATAGAATCCACATGCAACTTGGATTCAATGGATGCAATGAATTTGGATTGGCCATTATAGAACCGTATTGCCCCTGACTGATTTTTTAGGTTCATTCAAGTCAGGTGTTGGACACTCCACTTTTTCTAACACACTTTATGGAACAGGCCTCTGGTATCATGCCGTTAGACTGAAAGGATTGGCATAGGCTGTTCCAAAACAAACTGAAGGGCCGGACATGAAGGCAGAAGTAGACGTTGTAGAGTTTTCTTCACGGTTGGCAGGTCTGCTACACTTGTCTGTTCTTTTTTATCTTGCTGTGTATGTGACTGTCTTTCGTCTTTTTCTCTCCTTCCCTTTTTTCTCCATTCCCCCTCTGTTTGTGTGTGTTTGGGTGTGTGTGTGTATTGTGTGTTTCGATTTGAATGTGTGTCTGTCTCAACCATGATTGGACACTGACAGAGATCTGGAACAGCCCACCGAGACCTCTGATTCCCTATTGGTGGAGGGTTCTGGTGACTTGGAGTAAGGGCCCAGTAGTAAACTACAGAATCAGCTAGAGAAATACAAATAAGGCATTTCCACATAGTTTTTAACAGGATTTTTTATCTTAAACTGAACATGTCATAGGGAATATACTCTACACTAAGTGGGTAGCTTGATGCACATGAGCCATTTACCTTTACACAAAAGCACCTAACCTGCTCTACATATACATCAATGTCTTTTTAACAATTTTAGAACTGAAACCTGAATGCAATCACTTGTTGTGAATTCTGTTAGCATCTGATGAAATCAATACAGAAGAATAGGGCAGAACTAAAATAAAATCAATAAACAACAATACAACACATAGGAAGTATATCAAGCATATTCACAACTTGCATGTGTAAAAAGAATGCAGAGGGGTTAAATGGGAGCTGCCGATGTCACTGAAGTCAAACAAAAGTGTGATAGGATATCCACTGCCATCCATAGCTGATTGTGACTGGATTGCGGTCAAACAAATGTTAAGTAGTCTGAGCTGCTAAAGTTGATTAAGAACACCATCGGAAGGAGGATTCTGCTGCAGCTGAAAAGTAGTGACAGTGACAAAGTAAATTATGTTGCTGTTGGTGTGAGCAGTATAAATGGTGAACTGGACTTAAAATGATGATTGTGGATTTATCAATACAGATTTGTTAACTCAGGAGTACTTTTGGACATCGCATAAACAGCCCTGCATGTGCACTTTTGCATGGAATAGAAACGGGCACAACTGCAGTGGTATGACCAACTGAATGGAAAACTCAAGTTCCAATGCAAATTGGAGAAAGGAACGGCTTAATCATATTTCAAAAAGAAAAACTACCATGCAAACACAATTTGCTTGCTAGCCAAATTATCTTTTAGATGTAGTGCACATTTTAACAGAATTCTCAGCAAACAAGCAACAAGAAATGCAAAAAAAATCAGTGCTTCTATTAAATGTTAGGTCACCACTAATACAAATTGTACAACATAAAAAGCTGGTTGAACAACTTTTAACTCTGTTCATTAAACCGATGTTGAAGAGGTGTTCCATTCCTGTATTTTGAGGAAGGTTACAATCTCCTAATAGCTCCATACAGGGTAACACTGTATTTTTACAGGTCAAGAAAATGTGATATATTTCATTTCATGTAGCTAGTGATTACCAGATAACATATTTGAAATTTCTCTGAAAGTACACCAACATGCTGTAATTAAAGATTAAATATTCTATTGTGTTCCATTAAGAAGTTAATAAAAAGTAGGTATTTTTTAAACATTTTGAGGAAGCTTCCTACTACTATGCTGTCTGACTTCCCCTCAACAGGCCATTAAGTTGAAGTGAGTTGTTCCAGCTTAATTTCAAACTGGTAACTACTGCAGGTCAGTAGTAGTAGTAGAATTGAAGGGTATCTTTTCAATATTTTTTGTCAGCTCACTGGAACAGAAGCTTCACTGGCCAAGTCAAATTCTTTTGTATATCGGGATGTATTTGTTAAGAGTGTTTCCATTGCACTTTATTGATTTAGCATTTCAGTACAGCAACCTTTCTATGACCTGCCAAATGTAAAAATCTGCAATATGTTGAGTTTTTTTTATTTTATTTCTGCATTTGCCTTACTTTTTTGATGCACCAATTGAAAATGCAGTTAAAAAGGGAGTTAAAAACACACCTATTGACTAGTAACAATACTTAGTACAGAACATCAAGCATGCTCTGTTTGTCAGTCTACATAAGCACATTGTAACAGCTCAACAAATGAAATGCCAAGCTGCGACCTTAAAACTCAATGCAAAATCTCTGGGCTGTACTGCTCCTTATGTAAAGTGGGGCAAATGTTGTGTACACATAAACTCACACACTTTTCGCACCTGAAATGTTCATTGCATCAAGCTTTATGTGTAGACTATGTATGTGCTTCTTAACATGAACAGTGTCTGAAGTAGAGTGCAGTCTGTAGGCATTTGGACAGTGAATTATTTTCTGTTGTTTTGGCCCTATTCTATAGTAGTTTTCTAACGGGCATTCAGTGAACAGCTTGCTAATTTGAGAATGCTTCCTTTACAGTGTTTCCCACAGAATGGCTTTGGCGAGATTTGAGATTGAGACTCAAAAATAACTTTGTTCAGAATAGCTTTTAGAATTTGCCTCCATTAGTTCTACACAGTGATGCTTTAATTGCGCAGCTTAATGCATGCACATGCCTTTCTGATTTCTCTGTACCAGCAACTATCTGTTTTCCTCTTCAGCAGTAACTTTTTTATAAGGTCAACCATAATCACACCCCACTTTTAGGATGAATTTCTCCTGCTATTCTGTTGTCACAACAACAGGTCAGCCACATGTGGAGGAAGCTTGTGTTTTTGCCTCATTTTTAAAAAAGTGCAGTTGGGCAGTGGCACATTTACCCAGTATGAAAGTAAACACTATCAAATCAAAGTATGACCTTTGGGTCTAATATCTGTAGTTTCATTCATATTCATTGTGCTTGAGTATAGAACCAAAACAATAGAAAATGTCAAAGTACATACAGTACTGACTGCACTGTAACTATTTGTTACATGGTACATCAGAAATCTTTTCACAGTGTAATGTTATCATTTTAATATAAACTGCTTTTACTAACCTCCACATTTTTATCTTTTTATCCTTCTTTCTTCTTGTCTCATGTTTCTTTTAACCAATTTAAATCATACTGTGGCTGTGCCCTGTGTCGAATTGTTGGCTTTTTCATATCCCATTTCTGCTCTACTCCTTTTTTGTCCTGTTGTCTGTGTATCTATATCCATCCCTCCTCTGTCCTGTGGGCTCTCTTCATCCCTGCGCTGTCCTGTGGTCTCTCAGCTCTGCTCCTCCCTCTGAGGATCCTGCTCCTCCTCTGTCTGAGGCAGACGATCTTCTGAACAAGTAAGGTCTTTCTCTGTGTTAAGCTTTGTCATGTTCAAGAAAGAGAATCACTTTCACTAAACTGGGAACAAGCACAATCCACTGCTTTAAGTTTATGTGGAGTGCAGCCATCTGACCTACATATTCCTGTAATAACTTGGGTGATTGTTTCCTGTTTTTCGTAAAAGCTTTATCGTAAGAGAAGCTGCAATATCCACCAATTTCGTCTCCTCTGTTAGCCAAGTTGTTTCCATAGTTGGACTCAGTACTCTGAAATAAGTTATTAAACAAACAATAAATTATTCTGTATGCTTAGTTCAAAAGTGATTAATTATGTTTTGTTCGATGAAAAAAAATGCCTTTTAACAGGCAGCCCAGGACTCTAGGTAGGCAGACATGGGAGAGAAAGAGTGAGAGAGACAGGGAAAAGTGCATATCCTCATTGTAACAAAGCCGCAAATGGTGACTTTTTGATATTTAGAGTTGATAAATAACCTTGATGTTTATCAAAATTCACTAAAGTTATTGTTAGGTTAATATTTGTTTCAGCATAGCATGAGAGACAATTTAATGAGATCAATAACAACAAAACATAATCGTAGAAACAATACGATACTAAACTAGTGATGATGAAATAGAAAATCAGTAAAATGTAGGAGAAATCTTAAGTTGCTGTGATGACCTCCAACTTGGCTTCCTTGTCTGTTGTGCTCCAGAATCTCCATTAACATGTCGTGCACAGTGGAACTTGCCCTGTCCATTCATGCCCTTTTTCTCTTTGAGTGAGCATTTCTCTCTCTCTCTGGCGTCATCTCTGGCTTTCACAGCAGGCCTATATATCTGTTGCTACGCTTGTTTAACATCATCAACACATCAAAGTAGAAGTCTTTATATATCTGGGATTCAGTGATATTGCTGTGCAGTGTTTGTTTACTAATGAGGCCATCTTTGTTGTTGTCACGCGTCCACTTAAAAGACGTCTCAGTTCCCTCACCAAGGAGATCACACCAGAACACGCCACTGGATTGTCTTGCAGACTGCAATTCACTGATCTGTATCCAAGACAGTGGCATATAATACTTCCCATTTAAAATTATCTTTTAAATGGGAGGAAGTGAGTTCTTACTACAGCAAGTCACTGTGGAAAAATGGCAGACAATCTGATGCCATTTATACCACTCAGTGCTATAGATCTGTTGTGCCTTGAACACTATCAAAGACTGTACTAGAAAATAACTGATATGAAAGTTTGTTTTGCTTCTTTTACCTGTTTTCGTGGTGTGATAGGACAGTAATTGTTATATAGTGACATTTCAATGTTTACTAACCCTTTAAACACCTTCATGCTATAGGTTTGTGTGCAAGAACAATGGAGTTCTCTTCGAGAATCAGCTGCTACAGATTGGCATCAAGTCAGAGTATCGCCAGAATCTGGGTAAGTTGACTTCAGAGAAAAGCAGCTGTGGCTTTGGCGGGTTTTATTGGCACATGGGCAGCTTTTGGCACTGAGGCCCATATTCAATCCTGTGCTGTTATGTCCTAATGATGAGAATAAGTAAGTTGTCTTACCAGAAATAGACATTCGATAAACTGCTTTAGTGCACATATGATGCAATTAGATTAGTTAAAGTGTACTCTGAAAGAAACATCCAGTTAATTACCTGTCAGTTTCGGTGATGTAATACTTAATCAGATTGAGATTGATAAACAGAAAAATGGAAAAAAAGATCCTTGACAGGATGGTAGGATGGTAGTGAGTTTTTATTTTTTTCAATTGAACTGATTTTTATTTGACCTGTCACAAGCTAGCCTCTCATATCTAGGCACCAATGCCATTTAACCATGCTTTATGCTTGAGATTAAAACATATTGAATGGATCCACAATGTGATCAGTTATTAAGTATTTAATAATACAATATTTAATATTTGTATACTTATACTTACTGCTACTGTTGTGATTTAATGTGATGTTGCTATCAGATTTTGTTGCATACAGCATTTAGATGGTTTTGATTTCAGACCAAACATAAATCTTTTCTTGTATTATGCAGCAACTCCGATAGAAACACGAAACTGGCCAGATAACTGGAATTGATGTACAAGTACTTCCCAATAATCGTGAGCCCAATTGGCCAGATGGTTGTGCAATTAAAAACAAAAAATCTATTTTCGTAAGGCCACACCCCTGATACTCTTTGTCTACATGCAAATCTTGTTGGTTGGCCTTTTTATTTTTGTCAAAGTGCTGGAAAATTGCCATAACTCATTAGAGATTTGTCTGATCTTCAGAAATATATGTATCTCTAGGCCAGATTTGTGAATAGGCCTATGGCAACATCTTGAGCCTGACACATAGGGGACGCCAATAATACTTCAAAATCCGGTGGACAGAATTTCACCAATGTTTGTGTCTATTATTGAGAATTCTACAAACTACAAGCCAGAACAGAATGTTCTTTAACAATTCTATACGTCTTTCTCAGGGAGAATGTACTTATTCTACGGGAACAAGACGTCGGTGCAGTTTGCCAGCTTCACTACCACAGTCAGCTGTCCTGGGGAGCTGCAGTCTCATATCCTTTCTGTGCAGTTATGTTTCAGTATGTTTAGAGTCCAAACCAAAGCTTTCAATCGGATAACTGGGACACAGCATGATATTTAGCCATACTAGTCTCTCTGGGTCACTCTAGCTCATTGCAAGTTTGTCAGTGCTATAATATAAATCAGCCAATGAATGACAAGAAAGTGAGATAAAGAATACACACCATATGGACAAAGGTTTTGGGACACACTTCTTAAACATTGAAATCAGGTGTTTCATTCAGTCCCATTGCCACAGGTGTGTGAAGTCAACTGTAAATTCAAAATTCCCACAGACAAACTCCAAAACTTGTAGAAAGCCTTCCTAGAAGAGTGGAAGCTGTTATAGCTGAAAAAGGGGGGACCAATTCCATATTAACACCTATAGATTTAGAATGGGATTTCATAAAAGCTCCTGTAGCTGTAATGTGTAGGTGGTCCAATACTTTTGGCCATATGGTGTATGTTTTGAAATGGTGTTGGGGTTATTCTTGAACTTGTCCTGAAAGATGTCCTGTCCAGTGTCTTCGTCAAATGTGTTTATTAACGAGAACCTTATAAAGATTTTTGATTTACATTACAGCTCATTATTAGCAGCTTGTCTGTGTAACTCAAGAAATAGAGAAAAACTCTTGATTGCACCATGTCCTCTTTATACTTAATAATGGAGAGGCAACTACATTTATTTCTGAACACTGTTGAGCTTGCTGCCATCCATGACGAAGTTGTATCAGTGGAAGTCTTGCTTCAAAAAAGCTAGTTAAATAGAGGAATTTATTAGGGATGTCCTGATCAGGTTTTTTTTACCCCGATCCCAAGTCGAGTCTTTTGATATTTAGTAAATGCTGATACTGGGTCCCAATCCGCTACTTTGCCTTAACTAATATTTTCTTGAATATTACAGCTGTGTTCACACACATTCGGCATCTCCTGGATTGCCTGTTTTATGTGCCTGTTTTATGTGCTCTGCCGTATGAGACCCACGAAGCCCATTGTAGCTCAAAATTGGAGTCAATGTAATACCGAGATCGTTGGGCATACCGGGGATTCAAAAACTCCAGGTGACGAAGAAAACTCTGATCCTCTACCACGGAGAGGAGATGGTTATCCAAAATTTAATTACCTTCTCTGTAATATTTTATCGTACCAAATTTGTAGTATTAAATGCAACTCTTTTATTACCCCCTCGCGAAACACTCGTATTGCAGATGTTACATGTCGCCACTGGATTGCTTTCGTTTTCCACTTTAAGTTATTTCCATACTGCAGACATTTTATCTACAGGTTTGCCAGAGTAACGTTATGTGCGCGTCTGCATTCTCTGAAGTAATAAAAAAATCGGACTTGGGTCCACGTTCAAAATTGCCAATCCCCGATCATTGGAAAAATGCCCATATAGGGCATCCCTAGAATCTACAATTAAAATCTTCAGTGGTGGAAAACCCGAAAGAAATCATGTCTGTCTGTCACAATTGTATTACACAAGGGATTGCAAAATGGATGACTTATTATGGTAACTGCAATCAACTGCTGATAGCTGTCTATGTATGAAAAAAATCATGTGGACTAAATTAATCATTGTAACGCTACCTTATCACTACACTGTAACTGTGAGGTTTGAGCACTACTCACAGTTGGAAGCTTAGATGACAGTGTGTGTGATGTCTTGATGGTCCTTGACAACAGGTCACAGCTCAATGTTCAGACCAAACCAGTGGAACCACTGGTAGAGGGTGGCGCCCAGATCCAACAGGTCCTCAACATTGAGTGTCTGACCGACTTCTCTGATGCCCCACTGCTCAACATCAAGTTCAGGTAAATTCACAAAAACCTGTAAGTTGAGACTCATTGATTAGTACAGTACTCCTTAAATAGTGGGGCAGAGGGGGCGTGAGAGGCAGGGCGGGAAGGTCTATTTCCACTGGATACGTGTCTGCTGCATTACGTCTCCACCACGCCAGCAGAGCTGATGGGTTTCACTTTAGTCTATCCACCAGGTCTGCGGCATTGTGTGTTTGCTCCATCCCAGACTTCTACATCTGGCGGATGCTGGAGTACAACGCAGCAATTCAGCTGAATTTAGCACTGAGCAGGCAGGAAGTCAAGCACTGAAATAACAGTATAACATCCGGTTAATTTTCAAAATAAAACACTCGGTGTTGACACCAGCACACAAATCTCAAAAAAAGAGACAAACACAAGCTCTTCTGCTCATCCTTCGGTCAGGAACACTTTGTGTTGTTGTTTTTATGACACATACCTATAACTGCGGTCGCAAGTGATCATGTGATTATTGCTGGAACTCCTCAACCCCGTGACACCAGCTGTCTACTGGAAAGACCTGTTTGTGTTTTATGCCTGAAAACTCTGGCAGAGGACAGCATGAAACCATTTTGATAATCAGGTGATGGCATGCAGAATGAGACAGTCACAATCATCGGACGGGGAGGGGGGGAACGGACGGACGCTCACTAGCAGCTAACATTGAAAATGAGTATAGTGGCGCTGAGCTAGCAGTATAGCAGTTCCATTGTCTGGGGAGAACCCTGCTAACCCTAACAGTTATTATTTGAAATGTTGTCAGGCTTCAGCGATATAAATAAACGTTTTGTGATCGCGCGTGTGTGTGTGTGTGTGTGTGTGTGTGTGTGTGTGTGTGTGTGTGTGTGTGTGTGTGTGTGTGTGTGTGTGTGTGTGTGTGTGTGTGTGTGTGTGCGTGCCTGCGTGCGTGCGTGTGTACTTCAGATATGGTGGAGCTCTGCAGAACCTGACCCTCAAGCTCCCTGTCACCATTAACAAGTTCTTCCAGCCAACTGAGATGACGTCACATGACTTTTTCCAGCGATGGAAACAGCTGAGCCAGTAAGTGTATGTGTTGTGTGTTTTGTCATTGTGTTTAGATTTCCTATAAGGCTACAGTCTCCTGTCTCCTCTTCTTAGGCCACAGCAAGAGGCACAAAAGATATTCAAGGCCAACAACAGCATGGACACTGAAGTACTAAAGGCTAAGGTACATCTACATTTAACTGCTTATACTCCTGAGTGCAAACTTTTAGAGTCCTAAGCTCCTGATGTTTATCAGTCTCCACAATAGAAGCTAGAACCGGCTGTGTGCCACTTCAGCACACTTGGCTATAATTAGACATATGTTTGTGATGTGAAAGTCAATTATTAGTATTTTTTTTCAATTAGCCAGGGAGGAAAAGAGAAAGTTGTTAACTTTGCTAAATCAATGCTTATAATCTTGTCTTTTCATCTAAAGTTAAAAGACAACTAACAACAGCTGTTTTTACACTGTCGTGATATGTTTGGTGTAGCTACTGGGACTAGGAACGGCCCTGCTGGACAATGTTGATCCAAATCCAGAGAATTATGTGTGTGCTGGGGTGATCCAGACCAAAAGCCAGCAGGTTGGCTGTCTGCTAAGACTCGAGCCAAATGCCCAGGCACAGGTACAACACACAGACTCACCAGAAAGCGTGAGCCATAATTATTCATCTATTCCAAACTTTTTGCGCTGTCTCCCTACTAGTAAATATGTAGATATACATCAATCAATAAATGTAGACCAAGTTAACTCAATGCATATTCATGTATTTGGCTATAATGGCTCTAACTCCTGTGTTTGTGTTTTTTGCAGATGTACCGTCTGACTCTGCGCTGCAGCAAGGACTCTGTGTCCAGGCGTCTATGCGAGCTGCTGGCTGAACAGTTCTAGAGTACAGACCTCTACCATGACCAGTACTCCCACCATCCCCACCAGCGACTTCTCCCTCCAGCCCTCCTGCCACACTTTTCCTCCTCCCTCCAACAAGAATCTTTGAGTAAAAAAAATTGTAACCTACATAAGGGAAAATGTAGCCACTGCTAGCAGCAGTGGCAATATTATTGTCATTCTTCTTGTCCCATATTCTGATTCCAGTTCATCTTAATTAACATGATGCTACATTCTTAAATTTGTTGGTGTATATTTGTGTGCGTGTGTGGGTGTCCTATGGTTGTGCTGTGGTCCCATTCTGCTCCCACCTGACTCCTCTGAATAACTGTGTGTGGGTTTGTGTGTGTGCGTGTGCGCGCGTGTGAGTGAGAGAGATATTTTAATTGAATTGGTAGAGCATTCCTGAAAGTAAAATTTTTGAAGCTGTTTATGGCACTCATCCCCTCCCTACACACACACACGTACACACACATACGTGTATGGCCTCCACAATTCCTTGGCCTGATGGTCCAGTTCTCAGATCTCTGAGCTTCTGTCAAGCATTCCCAGTGAAAATGCACTTAAGGCGTTGGGATCCTCTTCAAGGACCTCCAGTATAGACCTCCTTACTGTATGTGTATTATTTGACTTTCCTGAAGCCCTGTGATAAGCCCTTGATTCCAATGAACCCATACACTCATTTATGTTATTGATGTGTATGTAAATATGTGCAGTGTATTACTTTATTGCTTTCTCAGTCATTCTTACGTTGTTTGGAACACCTGTGAGTAGGAGGATGGCTCAGAATGGACCCTCTGTAGTTGACAGATACAGGGATTAGAATTGTTGTGTTCAGACTTTCAGCCCTGTTGAGTTTGTCTCATCCAGTGACAGAGAGATGGGTTCAACTGCAAGTCACTGAAAATCTTAGAGGCATCTGAAATGTGTAGAGGTAGACAAGTTGTACTCTTTAGAAACCTTGAAGTACACTTGGCAAGCCAACCATACAGATGTAGCTTTTCTTTTGTAAAACTGGAATATTCTTTTTGAAAACACTGACTATAAAACGTGTGTTCAAGTCAGTTTTTCAAGTCCATCATTTTCAAGCACAGGAAAGGTTGAGATTTATGCTTTATTGTAAGCATTTCCAAGCAGCATGCTTAACATTTACATATTAGAAAACTTCAGTGATGAGGACTAATGAATCTTTCTGATTAAGTTTCCAACCTTTGATAAAGACCAGTACATAAGTGCTTCTTGTAGTTTTTCAGTGGGAAGCACCTACATGTTAAATGCATCATGGCTGCAGAGGAAGCTGCTATCTATATAGAGTCCTATTGATTTCCTTTTTGGAGATGTGCACAGGCTTAGCTATGTTTATCTAAAGGATGGAATCATTTTTCTGTCAGACCTTGAAGCTCTGAGAGCTGCTGCTGCAGCAGCTAAATCCGGAACCAACATACATATGATCTCATTCCATCCCAGGCTGGCCATCGAGTCTGATCTACATATGTACGCATTTATATTCCTGCTCCTCCTAAGCCTCTACAGAAGAGATCAACGCCAACAAGACTGATCCACACACAACCACTACACTAAATGTTAAGAAAACAGAAAGCATTTTAAGGTAGTTTGAAATCACCAACTCTTCCCGGGCTTCCTCACACACAAGTGCTGATGTCATGGGAGAGAACAGGATGTATGACCTTCAGATGTCCATTACAGCTACAGGGGACTCGGTATCTATGTGTGAATGTGGGTGTGGTTGTAAGCAGGAAAAAAAAGCCTAAAGACATTTCTAATACATGGTCACATTAGATTCTGTGGCTGCACAGCACTCACAGGACATTGAACTTGATAGTGGAAAATGTAGTCATTTTTGTCATTCTGTGAGTGTGTGTATGTGAGTTTGTGTTTGTCCACGCAGTATCCACTAGCTAATGCAGCCTCATGTATCGGTGTTAAAACATGTCCAATACCTGTGTTAGAATTAAGATTTACTCTGTAATGGAAAAATGTGAAAGTAAAACTATGCCATATATCGAATGTGCCGCCTCCTGTCTTTTGTCACAGGGATGCAGTATGCTAGTGGCTCCTTCCTGTAAAGCACAGGACAGTAGGTGTCAACAGGAGTGAACGTTAGGGGAGAGGATCAAAGGTCACCTGAAAAACAGCTGAATGTGTAGGTTGTTAGAGCTGGCAGAAGTCGTCTTGAAAAGTCCAATTATCAGGGTTCTGGGGTGTGTTTGGGGGGGCTGTCTGTGCTTTCAGTGGTGGGACCTTGTTGTCTTTGTTGGCTTGTCTTCAACATTGACCAAATTACAGTGGAGATCAAAATGAGAGAACAACCTATAATTTGCTAAATTTGAAAGTCACTGCTTGTACATATTTGAAGTTATGCTAACATGAATATAAGTGCAGATTTTTGAGCATGTTTCAGAATGTAAGTATATTCTCAAGCATAATATAAAAACCTTATTGAGGAATTTTCAGAACGGGTCTGATCAAAATTAGAGAACACTTTCAGATACCTCCCAGTTATTGGTGTTAATCTGGCACCTGATTTTCTTTTTTTTTTGAACAATTTTCATAATTGTTAGACACACCCTATTTATCTGGCAGCTCTCCTAGTGACTTTGCAAGATGGCAGGCCACTCTAAGGTGACTGAAACCCTGCGACAGCAGGTTGTCCAGATGAAGGCCAAAGGGATGACCATCTCAGCCTTTGCAAGAGAGTTTGGGCGGTCCAAGTCTGTGATTTCAAGAATATTGAAACTTTACAAGGACACAGATTCATTTAAGTCTCCCAAAAAGGCTGGTTGTCCATGTAAAACAAGTGCACGAGAGGACAGGATTATGCAAAGACTCTCAATGGGGAATCAGTTCAACACTGCAGCTGGAATTGCTCACCAGTTTAGTGCTGAACAGGGCAAAGATCTGTCTCGGCACACAGTGTATCACCGTTTAAGACAATTTGGCCTGAAAGCCCACTCAGCAGTGACCAAACCCCTCATCAGCAGAAAGAATAAAAAGGCTAGACTTGCCTTTGCTGAGGAGCATGTTGTGTGGACAGAGGAGAGCTGGTCCAGAGTGCACTTCAGTGATGAGAGTAAGTTCAATTTATTTGGGTCTGATGGGAAACATTATGTTCGGCGTCGAACTGGGGAAAGACTGGACCCAAAGTGTGTAAAGAATTCAGTCAAATTTGGAGGAGGAAGTGTCATGGATGTTTTCTGCAGCAGGAGTTGGGCCTCTTGTACAGCTACATGGCAGGGCGAATGCAAATGTTTATGTGAACCTCCTTCGGCAACATGCAATTCCTTCACTGCAGTTGTCTCCCAATCAGCCTGCAATATTCATGCAAGACAATGCCCCCTGTCACACTGCAAAACGGGTTAAGCAGTTCCTTGAAGCTAAGAATATTGAAACAATGAAATGGCCAGCCCAGAGTCCAGATCTAAACCTCATAGAGAATCTCTGGAAAATTCTTGGCGACAAAGTAATGGCTAAGAAACCCATTTCAGTTACCGAACTGTGGAAGAGACTGCAAGAAGAATGGACCAAGATCAAACCAGAGCAGTGTGAGAAACTAGTGATGTCCTGTGGGCGCAGATGTGCTGAAGTTATTCAAAGCAAAGGCCTCTACACTTCTTATTAATGTTTGAATCCTATAGCCCTAAAAAAACATTGTTTAAATCTTCTCTCCTGACACAGTGGTTACTGTCCTCTAATTTTGCTCACTGTTTTTTTCACAAAATAAAGGTTTTTGTTGAAGTACCTTTGGTTATTTAAAAAACAAGCTAGTACAGCAGTGGTATAGCCAAAGCTGATATTCTATCAAATTCTGAACAAAACAAAACAAAAAATATTCCAGAATAAATCAAGTATTAATGAATTGTTCTCTAATTTTGATCTCCACTGTATATGATCACTGATATTGTTTGTAACCACAGTAATGGGCTGTGCTTTTGGTCACTTTATCCCTGTGAATACTAACATTACTACAGTATTGGATTGATGTTTAACATCTGCAGTGCAATTTAGTGGCACATCTCATGAAGTATTAAAGTACTGTACAATATCCTATTTTTCTGTCGTACTTGGGGCTTACAAACATTAAGGTTGATGACCCATCTGATTGTTTTTGTGTGACAAATCAATGGTTGTTGAAGGCACCTTAAAGAGTTGAGTGTAGAATAGAACAGAATGAAACAAAACAGTATAGAGTAGAATGCCTTTATTGCCAGTGCAATGTGTATACATTGAAAAAGCAATTCATACATACAAAGTATAAAATCAAGTAAATTGGTAAAAGTATCAACTGGATCAACAAGTCATTGGAACTCAAGACTATCATAAAACATGTTCTTTACACACACTAGGATTGAAAATGACCGTTGACCACTTCCACCACAACAGTAGGGAAGAAAAGCAGAATGGGGACCTGTTTAACCAACCCAGCTTACATCTAATAACCAAAAATAAAACATAACCAAAGATAAACTGACAACTGTACTCCCCAACTGCAGTAATTTTAAGGTAAAAATAGTCCAACTAACATCTGAATATGTTAGCTTGTGAAATGTTGTTCACTTTAACTAACCAGCTAATTGCAGTTATTATCTTACAACAAACAGTAACTAAACCTAGATATGTAAAAGATCATTATTCCATTTTAATGATCACAGGTCAATTAATGCATTAAAATGTTAAAAAAAAAAACCCAAAGGAAGTCATTTTATCACTTTTCTTTGGTCTCTTGTATGTCCTTACTGATTGGACAGCTTCAGAGATGACAGGAAATAGGGTGAGAGAGAGAGAGAGAGAGAGATGGGCTTATACGCAGCAAAGTGTCCCAGGCCGGGACTCAAACCAAGGGCCCCTGCAGTGAGGACAGAGCCTCTGTACATGGGACACGCACTCTACCAACTGAGCCAGTGGGCGCCTCCTTGTCATCATCTTACCAGCCAGTGTGCGTGGGAAACACTGAAACCCAGAGAGGACATGTTCTATAGAACTTGCCGCTGTGAATGCTGGTTGTTAAAATGTGCATTACTAGCTATGCAATCTTTGAAGAATGCCATGGATTCCATGAATATTTTAAGGTTCATCGAACAGATCATGCTATGTGCAGTGCTGGCTTTAGAAACTTTGAAAAATATGGAGTTTGTTGAAAAAGTAATGCCAAACTGAACTGATGTCTTAATTTATTTGAAGTGGCATCTGAAATATACAGTGCTCAGCGTAAATGAGTACACCCCCTTCAAAAAGTAATATTTTAAACAATATCTCAGTGCACACGAAAACAATTTCCAAAATGCTGACAAGTTTTATATAACATCTGTTTAACTTATAACATGAAAGTAAGGTTAATAATATAACTACGAGAACAAGATTTTCACTTTTACTAAAATTAGTGTGATGCAAAAATTAGTACACTCCACTGAAAGTTTCTGGAGCAAGGCTAAATTTTAAACTACAAATGTCAATTTAACAATAATCAACCACAGGTGAGTCTAATTAATCATTACATAGGAGTCCAGTGGACAGTTGACTATAAAAGTGTGTAGAAAACCCCTTGTTAGCAATGGCACCACATGGAAGAGAAATGTCTCAAGACCTGAGAAAGAAAATAATTTCTTTACATCGCAAAGGTGAAGGCTACAAGAAGATCAGCAATGCTTTACTTGTCAGTTAGAATACTGTAGCAAAAGTGGTACAAAAACTTAAAAAAGATGGAACTGCAACCATCTCACAGAGACATCCAGGTCGTCCACGGAAGTTAACACCTCAACAGGAGTGTCTTCTGATGAGAAGGGTCGAAGAAAAACAGCATGCAAGTTCACTGCAGTTATCCAAGGAAGTAAAAAGCCAAACTGGAGTGACTATTTCCCGTGACACAATACGGCGCCACACTGCAGAAGAATGGCATGCATGGGTGCCATCCCCGATGGAAGCCTCTCCTAAAGCCCACACACAAAAAAGCCCACCTAGAGTTTGCCAGGGCCCATGCTGACGAAGATGAAGACTACTGGGACTCTATACTTTGGAGTGATGAGACCAACGTCACAACGGTGAGGAATACAAAGAAAAATGCATGGTGCCTACAGTGAAACATGGTGGTGGCAGTGTCCTTATGTGGGGTTGCATGAGTGCTGCTGGTGTCGGGGAGCTGCGTTTCATTGATGGCATCATGAATTCACAGATATATTGCTCTATACTGAAAGAAAAGATGCTACCATCACTCCGTGCCCTTGGTCGTCGTGCACTTTTCCAACATGACAATGATCCTAAACACACATCTAAGGCCACTGTTGGATTTCTGAAGAACAGGGTGAAAGTGATTCAGTGGCCAAGTATGTCTCCTGATCTGAACCCAATTGAACACCTATGGGGAATTCTGAAGAGACAAGTTGAGCATCACTTTCCATCCAGCATCCAGTCTCTAAAAGAGATAATTCTTGAAGAATGGAAAAAGATTGATGTAGCAGAATGTTTCCAACTTGTTCATTCCAAACCTAGAAGACTTGGTGCTGTCATTAATCAGTTCTGTTTTAGGACTAGGTCGTATAATCCCTTGTTGATCGCACTCCTGAGGTATGAATTGGGTCGGTGCAGACATTTGAGGGGTTTCCAGGTAGGGGCTAAGGTGCTGTCTGTGTGGCAGAGGGGTTCGGAGATTCATTGGAGTCATCAGGTGGGCACCCTCCTTCTCTGGTGTTTCGATGACAGGCCCACAACACCTCCAGAGGGCTAATCGGCAACATCTGGTGTCCCAGGTGTGCCCCCCTCAGCTCTTAACCCTTCCACGCCACAGATGCTATCTCTTCAGCCAGAGCCACCAGCTTCCTTGTTCCTCTGCGCTTGACAGGACTTTGATTGCTTGGCGTTGGGCTTGGCCTCGAATTCCCAGGTCCTTAAGTAGCCTGGTAGTTGTTTTGCCCACGAAGCCTCTGCAGGCGACCTCTACTGGTCAAACTTTGGCTTTCCAGCCATGTTGTTCCGCATCGGCTGCCAGTTCAGTGTACTTAAGGCTCAGGTCCACCACTAACTTCCAGTCTCGTGCTACTCCCAGCAGACCAAGGTCAGATGTTTTTCTGGTCGTGGTCTTTGATGGCTTTGCACCTTCACGGACAAAACCTTTGGCAGGTATAGGATGGGATGGTGGAGGTATGGCATTGATGGATGTCCGTCTGGTCTCCAGCGTAGCTGCAAGGCACTTCAGCACTTGGTTGTGCCGCCAGGTGTACCGGCCTTGTGTCAGACTTTTCTTGCCAGGATGTGTTTCAGGTTTGCTGAAGATGAATAGAGTGAGCATGTTGGGTCTTCTCCATACCATTGTTTCAGGTCACTGGGAGATGGCAGGACATCGTACATTGCTCGTAAGATGAAGCTGGTTTGAAATGCTTCCATGCCCCAGAGCTTCTTCTGAGAGACCTTCCTTCTCTCAACCCCCTCCCATCTCATCCACTGTCCCTGTTTCACTTGGGAAACAGCCTTTGAGCATCTTGTTGCCTGCTCCTGCCAGTGCACCTCCTCAGCGACCGGGCCGCTGCGCTGAGATGGAGCTGCCTTGTGCCATGTTGGTCTACTCTCGCCAAGGCCAAAGCCTCCTCTCCCCTGTTGCACAAGGCCAACGATGTCGTGGTGCTTTAGGTCTGCCTTTGCCTGCTGTGTGGCTGCGCTTGGTGTCCACTTCTTTCCGGTCACCAGTGTAGGAGGTGTTTGGGCCACACATGGGTCACGGGATTCTGTGAGCGTCATTTCCAGCCTTACTTTGGAACACTTGAATTCCTCTGTAAGACTGGACACAGGAAGCTCCAGAATGCCTCTTCCATACAGACCTATGCTGCTGAAGCACCGTGGAAGACCCAACCATTTCTTGACAAATGAGCTGAGCAACCTCTCCAGTTTTTCAACCGAACACATCTATGTACTTACATACACTCACGCACATACAAATATAGCTTCAAACATTATATATATGTTTAATATGCATTGTCCACCTTTCTGTATCTGTATCTTTCTGTATCTATATTTCATAACATATTTATATTTCATACACCCAAACACATGCAAACATCTATGAAAATAGCAGCTATGATGCTCAGATGAGGGCTTGAAAATAGTTTAAATGTTTTCTATCATACTATATTGAAGGTGATATGTTGAGGTTTCCTCCTTGTGACCAATGTACTTATCGTAAGTCGCTTTGGACAGAAGTATTTGCTAAATGCCCTAAATGTTAATGTTAATTTAACTGTAAAACACCAAGTAATTTTTCAAGCCCTCACTCATCCCTTGACCTTTTGAAAATCTTCTCCTATTACTGTTTTTCTTTTTTAACTGGATCATTTTTGGACATTGCTTTCGACCCATGCTCATGCAATTCCACAGTTTCACACCACCAATTGGAATGCATTTACTTTTTTATAGTTGTGTGAACAGCTGGCATCTTTTAATTAAACTTTTCTCTCAAATTATAACCCCCCTCTCTATTTCTGAATATTACCTCTTCATAGTTTGTTTGTGAGGATATTCAACCAGGTCAATGAACTTACACGCAAAGGAATTTATTAACAATAAGTTGGTGTGATGATAGTATATCTGCCTTAATGAATTATTTTATAATAGCTATTGATTGACCTGTGAACAGTGTTGTAGTGATCTTGTGCAGGTGTTTCCCCTCAGACCTCCACAGAGTCATTTAAACATGGTCAGACCAGTGAACAGGAGGGAATGTGCAGTGGTTTGTGATCCAGTATGAGTTTTGTCTCACACAGGACTGAGATGCCTCCAGACACTTTAGATTGAACATGTGTTTTGTGTTTCCAGTAGATGTTGTGATCAACTATCACACCTAGAAATGCAGTAACACACACTCTTTATTCACACCTTCTATCTTCACCTGTACTTGATTATTTGATTTACAGTTCCCAAACAACTTGATCTTTGTGCTTAAATGTAATGATAATGCATTGCTGCCATCCACCTTTTTAATTTGCTCATTTCAGATGTGATCAAAATCAGAATCTGCCGCAAATCCTCTCCAGGATAAAAAATATTTGTGTCATCTGCAAATAGCACGACCTCTTACAATATTGATATTTGATATGTGTCGTTAATTTAAGTATGAAGAGCAGTGGCCCCAACACTGACCCCTGGTGGACTCTACAAGCACTGTCCAAACATGACCACCATCTTCGTACTGCTGCCTGTTATCTAAAAAGCTTCTCAGCCAGTTCAGAACCACCCCTCTGACACAACACCGCTCACCTGTAATAATTCATCTAATAGATTGCTATAATATTCCTCCCTATTAATTTTGATAATATTAGTTAACCTGTTCACATTTTATTTTCATTTTCAGCCTCTTTGGATCTATGTTTTATGAATTGACTTTAAATTGTAGAATTCTTTCTGCTGACATTTAATGTCCTGCTTGCACCAAACCACAGGAAAAAAAGTAAAATTGCAGTAGGTTACTATCATAAATATGCACCATATATTATTATTATTATTATTATTATTATTATTATTATTATATCTTATTTTTTTCTGCATATTATTGACTACGAATGGGAGCAGCTGTAACGCAAGCCATTTGCCGTCGAGGATCAATAAAGTATTTCTGATTCTGATTAATACATTATGAGGTCAGTTGTCCATATTTAAAGTTAAATTAAATTGAACAAGCTGATTTGGTAGACAGAAATCATATTTACATGTCAGGATCTGGTAATTGTAGACACAGATTCAATATTTAACTGTCATGTATCATCACAGTAACAGCGACATACAGCTGTATATATATATATATATATATATATATATATATATATATATATATATATATATATATATATATATATATATATATATATATATATAAAACATCCTGTGGTTTGGACCCGACCTGTATACTGTCTATATTGTCTTGTATGTGTTCACGGGGCAGAGCTGCCACATCCAATATGGCGGCGACGTCGACGTACGGTCCAGCGCTAAATGAGGCGTCTATGTATTTGTATATCTATGTATATATGGCTATGTATATATCTATGTATATATGTCTATGTATATGCAGATCTATGTTTCTATGTCTATGGGACCGAGGGCATGTGTTTTAAGACAAATGAGACGTCCTGTCCGCTGCAGCGTCACGTGACGTGAAGCGACGTACGTTTCTGATGACGGCTGCAGCTGTTCACAGCTGGATCAGCCCTCAGTCGGCTTTAACAGACAGACGTCAGATGAACGTATGACAAAAATTCCATAGTCTATAAATCTTTGAATTATAACATAACAAAATTGTCGAAAGATTTAAATAATCAGTATAGTTAAACCGGTGTGCGTAATTGCGTGCAGCTCTAATAACAGCGACGCACTTGTATGGTTTCTTATATTGCAGGTAATGTGATTTACTGTGACTCCTTGATAACATGTATTATTTCACTCACCAGCAGCCCATCTGATATTAATCACAATGTCTGACCTCAAACACAAGTGATTTACGCCCGGTGTCCATGGAGCTAGGCCTACTTGTGACGTCATCACCATGAGAAAATCAAACGTGTCTGCACTTTAAAGTGTGATCATTTATGTGATTAAAGCTATGGTGAATATAGTTCAGACCTACACTTCTAAATTTGACTGCGATGAACTTGATTCATGGATGTATCAAAATAAAGATCTGATTTATTTTGCAGTCATTATTTTAGCTGCTGTCTGTGTCCTACACTATAACCAGTCCGGTCCTTTATATACCTGCTAAAATATCCTAATATATAATATCGGACAACAAACAGTTTACCGGATGATCGCTTTATCTCAAAGGCTGACCTCTGCAGAAACACTAACAGCTGGATCTGGATCTGCTCCGCTGTCTGTTTTTTGTTTGCTTTGAGTTCACTTCCTGTTTGACTCTCACAGTTGTATCTCTCACAGGACATGTCGGAACGTGATGCTCCTGCCGATATTCTGATTATTCATTTTCACGCAAACAAAGCTTCTGTAAACACATTAAACTTTTATTTTATTTTATTTTATTTTGTGAACCCACGACCTTAACGTTCAAACTGTGTCAGTGATTTTATTTATATTTGTTAGCTGTTAAACAAACACGTCGATTGTGAATTATTTTGTTCTGCATTTTTGTATTTTTATTCTTTTGCAGGGTAAACAAACAGTCGAACGTCTGTACGGCTCAGCTGAGTCTCAGTGTCTGTCCCTCGGTGATTGGGACAACTTTACAAAGGCGTTATTTTTGCCTGATATGATCACATGAGAAACGAGCCTGACCCACTTCTGTTTAAACAGAGGACCTATGGAGGGGTTTGAGTTAGGCTAAATTGAGACCATGTAATTGCATAACTGAGGAGACCAGAGAGAAATAGAAAACACAATGAATGATACAATCTTTTAAATCTGCGCTGTGTCCAGGCGATCAGTTGTGGCGCACACTGCAGCAACACGAGTCCGAATCCATGCGAGATGCCTTTATTTAGTCACTTGGACAGAAGTGTGCAGGTGATGTAAACACTAACTGTCCTTACAGTTTTCACATGAGTGTGGGTCGTGTTGGTGAGGCAGGTGCATGGTGTACGTGAGTCTACACTGATTGCTCCACACTGCTGTAGGCTGACAGCCTCGTCTTCTCTCTGATGGTGGGGGACGCGCTGATACAGCGGAGAGACGTCACCCTGTGTGAAAGTCAGGCAAAGACGCTGATTGGCTGAAGATGACATCATCTAGTGGAGTTCTATTGTTAGAAAGAGGATGAGCTCATCGTTTAGAAGCCAGTTTGAGAGCGCAGAGTGAGGACGGAGGAGGACAGAGACGGTGTGCGGACATTTGACGGAGCGCCACTCTGGACTTCTGCAGACGGGCAGGACGTGCAGGCGGTTCTGAAGAGCATCATTTACAGTGAGTTCTATGAAATAAGTGCCGCCGTGTTTTTTTTTCATGAGAAACTGAGCTACCTACGTATGAATACAGCATATTTTCACAATGTGTTGGTTGTTTTTCATCTGGAACCGATGTGCTCGTATTCAGGAAAGTTGTAGCAGGTGACTTCTTGTGTTCCGATAGAACAAACCATCCTCTTCTGCAAAACGGGGACATTTTGATCTTATGTCGTCACAATGTCCCCAGGTGTTCCGTGCGGTGCTGCAGGTATGGTCTGGTCCCGGGAGAGAGATTCGGAACGGCCTCCGCTGTCCGTCATCCTGCCGCAGCTCTACCTCGGAGCGGAGAGCGACGTGACGCAGGTGAGATCGGGACTGCGAGTGGTGGGGGGGGGGATCAATCCTATGAAGACCCTTAACGTATGGAAAGTACCAGTTATGTAAAGAAACTTGTCAAATTAACGCTCCAGGATTCAGTAAAGTAAAATGAGGAAGACTATCAAAAGTAAACGGAGGCTACTGTTACACAGCTGCAGAGGCCCCTATCAGGATGTTGTTATATCATTATATAGCTTGTGTTACTGCATTATTATTACTTTTAGACTCTGATCACGTGTTTGTGTCTGAAACTGCAAACTGGACCTCTCAGTGGAATGTAGTGGAGAGACAAGCACAGCCCCTGAAATGTGATTGACTTGTAGGCATTACCACTAGTGTCAGAGCCAACTGAACCATGATGAACCTGTAAACTGAATTTCACTTTATCAATCCTAAATCAGGTGAGACCACCAACAGTGAATATCACAGAAAGAAACTATAGGCTAGTTTCCTTTTTTATGAAAAGTGCTAATATTTTACCATGTTTCCCTGTGTGTGTGTGTGTGTGTGTGTTTGTGTGTGTGTGTGTGTGTGTGTGTGTAGGACCGCCTGGCCTCTCTGGGTATCTCCTATGTGCTGAGTGTGAGCCGCTGCAGCCCCCAGCCCTCCTTTCTGCCCTGCTCCAGATATCTTCGCATCCCCATTGATGACTCCCTGTGGGACGACCTGCTGCCCTGGATCCCACAGGCTCTGCACTTTATTGGTCAGTAATCCCTCATACCATCGCCCAGCATCACTGCAAAAGCAACCATCATCTTTTAACAAGCCATGCTACAAGTAGATTCCTAATACAAATAATTCCAGTCCCAACAACCATGTTCATATTGGTTTCATTTTAAATGATAGTTCATTGCTATTTGTCTTTTTGTGTGCACTTTGCCTAACGGTCATTGTTGTGTGTGTGCAGATGCCGCCATGTCCTCTGGTGCCTCTGTCTTGGTTCACTGTGCAGCAGGAATCTCACGCTCCCCGGCTCTGGCTGTAGCATATATCATGTACAGCCTGGGAATGGACCTGGACCATGCCTACAGGTACAGATCTTTGCCTGCACAACAGTAAATTGAATCTCTAGGAGCTCTTGAGACAGTTAAACAAATCAGGCTTGACACTTCTCAGACACTCCCCTTGGCTCTGATTGGTTGTGTTGATCCGGGCGATGGATCCTTGCAAATCAAATGATCTCCAGTGGGTGGCGCCACAGACAGTGGATTTTCACACAGCTGACCTGTATCTTATTCTACTGTCAGATCATAATGACAGTTTAAGAAAATATAACAAAAAACTAGCTACAGACTACAGCTTTAAAGGGCATGGCTACCCTGTGACAAGTCTAACAGCATGTCGCACAGGTTCTCAGTCAGACCCAGTAATGATATTACCTGGAGCTCCACCCTCTTGTCTAATTGAGTTCACTTTGGCCAAAAAGCCCCAAGATGACAGTGACCAAAATTAACCTCAAAGCTTCAAAACTGAAGCCCAGAAACCAATGTGTGAAATTGCAGTGGATTTACTGTTTACTGTTGTTCTGCACAATTAAATCAGAAAAAAAAGATGACAATACTGTCTGACCAGAATTTACATCAGTGTAGATATCACCCAGAATGTATTTTAGTTTATTAATTACTATTTTCGTTATTCTTATTGATCATTTGATTGTATTATTATGTTATGTGAGCTGTGAAAGACTGTTTGCTCTAATCCAAATCCTATCTGTCTCCTTGTAAGGTTTGTGAAGGATCGTCGACCCTCCATTTCCCCTAACTTCAACTTCCTGGGTCAACTGCAGCATTTCCAGGGAACTCTGAGCAAGGTTGCCCCTGGTGGCGACGTCCTCATCCAGCGGCTGGATAATCACCTGCTGTCTGTAAACGACAGTGTTAACTACACTGACACCATTCAGAAGACTAATCATCAGGCTGACAGTGTCACTAACACTTCAGCAGAGGCCAAACAGGCCTACAACGAGAATTTCTACCACTTCAACAAAACCTTTCAGAGAAACTCACTTTCAGATGAAAGTGGGAACAAGCAGGTTTCACTGTCAGGGAAGCTCCAGAACATTAATTTGACTCTCAATCAAAACCAGCAGCAACTACAGATCCCAGGTGTGGTTCGAGCTCCAAGTCCCTGTGAGCCAGTCAAACCAGAAGCAAAGCCTACACTACAGCTCCCAGCAGGCTCTGCTTCTCTGCTTGAGAAACGCAAAAGCCTCACCCTCTCCTTAACCCCTGTGGGAATCTGCCCTCCCTCAACAGCCAGCATCAGCCAGCGAACAAGGGCTGCTACCACTCTCCAAACTGTCTGCACTGGGGAAATGAGAGAAGGGCCAGAGGCCAAGACAAAGAGCAACACTTCCTCCTGCAGGCAGCTTGAAGACACCCATTGGGAACAGACTCCCTCCCACAACAAGTGCAGCAGAAATGAGGTGATGGAGCAGAGTCTGTTGTCGCCGCTCAGCTTCACCCTCAACAAGCTGCTGGGCTGGGGGGAGAGGGTGCTGCTGGGAGGGATGTTTGTCCAGCCTGTGAGGATGGGACAGCCTGCATACAGCTGATCTTCAGGTTGCTTGATGTGTCTGTTTATATCTGTGCATGTCTGTCAAAAGGAACCAAACCACACACTAGGTCTGTCTTCTATTTATGTATTTATTTATTGCAGAGCTGAATATAACCCTACCTGACAACAAACCTGAACACAGATGAGTCCTGTTTGTTACATCTTGACCCCAGTCACCCTGTCCTTTGTAAGATGAAGTTATTTTAAAAGGCTTTTAAAAATGGCACAATGGCTTCAAAAGTATTTACTGATGATTAAAAATTGCATTTCAACCCCGTCTTGTTTTTTTCTCAGTAAGAATCCTCAGTTTAATAATTTATTTTAACCATACAATAATTCTTCTTATTATAACAATAGATTATGTCGAAGAAGCTGCACTAGTTGCATTAATCACAACATTGTAAGTGTTTTGCCAGGACACAAATAATGTGAGGGATACTGTGCAGGAGTGCAGGAGTAATTAATAGTTTAAAGTTTATTAATGATAATAAAATTAGAGTGAAGACACTGGCTTTGTGCTATTCAATCTATTGATCATGAAAAACTTCACATGGCCATGTAATGGGCCTAATAACAGCTGAAAGCAAGATGTTTGTGTCATTTAGTATCCCAGACATTAATCAAGGCCTAATTACCACACAGGCAAAGTGAGCAACTACAGAACCACAGAGGCCCAGAGTGGTTTGTAATTTAATGGAAAATGTATCTGGAGATGTACACCACTGAAGCACAGTATCACCTGACAAGGCAACAGCCTCTGCTGGCCCTGTGGAGTGGGTTTCTGTGTTGAAATGAAGTAAATAAATGTTCAAAAGTTTAGTTGATATTGTGCATAAAAACTGTCATCCAGTGACCACATTCCAAACCTGGACCATACTGCATTCCAGCAAGGGGTATACTCCACACAAGGGTCCAGCTATTAGGTTCATATAGGTGCAAGCATTATTTATTTATTCATTTACTGTCAGTGGGACAGTGTAGGTTGCCGTTTGTCTTTTAGGAAAGGGATTTAAATAAAATTTGTTGTTTCAGGGCAGATGTATCTTTACAGCCAGCCATTGTTACCACTGGTTAATAAAAGCCACAGTTACAGCAGCTTATGTTTACAGTCAACAGACAAGAAAACATAGTTGTAAATGCAAACTTATATTTTGTGTTGCAGCATGAGACTGCTGTGGAAGAAGAATGATGAATGAATAAAAATTTGTTCAGCTCACGTGGTCCTTTCATGTTTATTCCAGCACATCCCATTAATTGAGCATTAAAATGTATGATGGGCTTCATCAGCCATAAGGCACAATGCTGTAGGCTCATTACACACTCTGCATGAACAGTGTGGATCACACTGTACAGTCTATGATGATCACAGCAGTATATACACGGCTGCCTTCACACAGCTCACCTATGACTGCTGCTGGGTAGAGACTGTGTGGTAGGTGACGGACAGGAGGGAGGTATCTGTGGCCCCGGGGGTTGCAGTGACGTAGGATGCAGTCACACATGGCGCGGAGACACACCGAACATCGTGAAGTTGCACTGATCTTGTTAAAGCTGATCACAGAGCTGTAGTTAAACCGTAAAGCTCGTGTTTAATAACTATATAAATATCTTCATGGACAGTCAGAATGAATCCACCTCGTCACATCGCGTGCACTTTTACGCCCTTTTTACGCTAGTCTGTATGTTGACATGATCACACACACGCACGCACACACACTCCAAATGACCAAATTAGGAAGTGGACTCATAGAGTTAGTTCTGGCCGGTTCTGAGTTAAATGTGACCCGTGTTAAAGTGCGTGGTGTTGTGTCAGACCGTGTCTGGGTGTCGGTGTGTGTGTGTGTGTGTGTGTATGTGTGGGTGCCTGCTGTCTGAACACGAGTGTGTGAGCTGCCGAGTTTCTGGAGGAAAGAGAAAAGAGGAAGCAGTTCTCCGCCCAAAGTATCTGCCCGGAGGCCACGGAGAACAGAGATAGCAGAGCGAAGAGGACAGGAGCAGGCCGGACGCACAGAACCGAACCACTGCACGGCTAGAACTCAGACAAAGACTCGGAGCAGCTCTCTGAGGGGACCGGCAGAGACTCCGGTGAAACTCCGGGAGAATTTTTGGATTTCAGCAGAGATTGTGAACTTCGCGGCTGCGTGTTGAGACCTCGTCGTGGAGAATGCGCTCCATGTAAGAAGTTTCAGTTTGAAGCGACACGGATCAGATCAGCCCGCTGCTGGCTCTGCTAACAGAACCCTTCACAGGAGGTTCGACTCGAGGACTTTGCTTTGGATCGCCTCTCTTCGGCTCTGGTTAGCTGTAGCTGCGGGTGGACCGGCGGGCCTCTGATCCAGGCCCTGGAAAGTTTTTTCACCAATCCAAGCGTCAATCCAGGATGAGTGGAGACGAAGAAAGATTCAAGCTGGTGGTGGTGGGAGGAGGAGGGGTCGGGAAGAGCGCCCTGACCATCCAGTTCATCCAGGTACCGACTTCACTGAACTCCACGGCAGGGTTATTATAGACACAGCCCGGGTACACTGGAGGGAGACTCAGAGGGCAGAGGACACTGGTGCATGTGTAGTGTAGGCTGTGAATACATTAACATTATGTTCCATTATGACTCAGTAACTTTGACTGTAATTGTCAAGTGACAGTCATCAGCACAGACCCTCAGGTGCTCCACTTCTCATTAGCTGGAGTTTCTAAAGAGATCCATGAGTTATAGATTCTGTGCAGTTCGAGTGCTCAGCCGGTCCAATGGAGGGTGGGGAGGATTTTTCACAACCTAGTACTGATCTTTAGTTCCAAATTACATAACCTTTATGAAAGTATGAGTATTCTATGCATTTAACCTTCTCTGCAGCCTTGGTTTCCATTGTCATTGAGTGCTTACGAAAATCAACTTGAAATGTACTTAAAATAGCAGACAGCCTAAACTGCAACTTGGGTTTAAACTACAGTTCAGAATCACAGCCTGATGTCAGAAAGTGGTGGAAGATCGGCAGCAGCTCAGAACCACTGAGATTGAAATGCACTCTGCCCCACAGGTCAAAATGTTCATCCAACATTGATAAGCACTTCCAATTTCAAAAGCATCACAGAGCTTTGGTTCATATCTGGCTGTAGTTGGCCAATCGCATTGCCTCAATATGACACACATGATAGAACAGCTACAAGCATCAGAGCCATGAGGCAGTGAACACATTCCTAATTCAGTATGGATTCGATGTACACAAGTAACATGCACAGCACAGATGTGACAGATGCATTCAGAGGGGAGAGGCACTGTGACTGATGCAGCATGCATTAGTCCATTTAACAGACTTGCTTCATGTGTGAGCTCTTTTTAACAGTGTTAGATTACTTTTGGTCAAGTTAGCCTAGCTAACCAGCTAACACACTTTCTACGCTCCTAACAGCTACTGCCTCAGAAAGCCTCTGTTGACTCTTTGGTGTGGCAGATGCAGGCTCGTGTAAGCTAACATACATGATACACTGATATATAGATAGGGATTCTGCTAACTAAGCCAAAAATCCAACTGACTGACAAAGCATCCCTGCTGTTGATGGACATATGCAGATTTACAGAGTCCCAGGTGATGCTGTCCCACACCAACATCGAGTTCATGACATTCGTGTGGCTTCAGCACTGAGCTATGGTAACAATTTATTGAGAATTCAGCAGAAAGGAAACATATTAAGTGGAAAGATACAAACAGCCTGGAGAGCCAGTTGAAGTCAGATCCACCCTGCTGTTACCGCCACAGTGAGTCAGCCAGCCTGATGTTAACTAAGCATGTATTTGCCTATTTTCAGTCAGTTGATTGTGTTAACATGATTCAGCCTTTATGCCATTTGACAATACTTTAGTAGATATCCTTAGTTATGTTCAACCACTGGTTACAGGAACTGTTGAATGGATGTACTGTATCTTTTTCAAGCTGCTTTGTATTGGACCATTAGTAACAAATGGCCACCCTCCAAGATAGAGCAAGGTATTTCTTGGGGAAATTGTAAATTAAGTGAGTGTATTGTAGAGACACTGTTGATTGTAGCATAAAACTACAGTAGAAACTGTCATTAACACTGAGTGTGTCCCACAGTCCTACTTTGTGTCAGACTACGACCCCACCATCGAAGACTCCTACACCAAGATCTGTACTGTGGATGGGAAGGAGACCCGGCTGGACAGTAAGGCTCTATCATAATGGACACGAATTCACACTTTACACTGTTTGTCAGAGTGATTGCAGGGTGTGTTAAAGGCCTTGTTTGAAAGAGGGTGTGTTGCACTGTGATGTGATATGACACAGACGGTGCGTTTGCTCTCTGGATGCTTCATTCTCTTGTTAGGACTTGCACTTGGCCAGTGTTGCTGCATGTGTTCCGTCAACCTGCTGTTTCACCACACAGTAGCCTGGTTATGTGAACGGCAGACTGTTCTTCATACCTGTAGCCGTTTACAGCAAGATTGAATGATACAGTTAGGTCAAATTTAAGATTCTTGGATTAGCAGAAGTTGTATGTGGTCATTATCTTTAAAACTGCATAGATCTGATTCATTCTTTTATTGGGAGCCCTTGGGCTATGTAATACTTCATGTATAACAGTGATGTGTACACACAAATTGTAGTTTGTGTGGTGGGCGGTATTAAAGGTGGGAGAGGCATGTCATGGCACTGTCAGAGTTCTCAATGGGAACATGGGTTTCCTCAGCCCCAGTTGGGCTGATCATGTTTCATTACATTTGAGTCAAAAAGCTAAGAATTGCTTTTTTCTGAAAAGTAGGTGCTTATTTTTCAGAACAACAATTCTGAGCTCTGTAAGTTGAATCTAATGATAAAACATGAAAGGCACAAACTGGCCAGATAGCTGTGTTTGGAGCTTAAGACGCTCTTAGAAATATTGAGGATGAACTGATGTGTCCTACCTACTCACAGAGACATTCAGTTAGACTCAACATGAAACGTATTGTAACTAACTTGTATTGTGAATATATTACATGGCTTACAATCAGTCACAAAGGCCAAGTTGTAATCATAATAATAATTAAAAATAGTTACTGACTTAATCTTCAAGTCCTAGTAAGTTTACTGTTACAGTGCCCTGATGAAAATTTGATAACCATATTAGTGTGAGATCAGTAGTGACAGCTTTGTGGCACAGGTCCTATATTTAGAATATAATTACTAACATTTCAAACAGCAAATAACTTCCAGTCCCACCCATAGAGTAGAACTAAAACATCTCATGAAATATCTAAATGAAATCACAAACAATGAGTTATGGGGGTTTGAGCATTTGCTGTCTTGTTATGTAAAAACAATAATCTAATGGTTGCATTGCAGTAACAACTGAAAGATCTAGACTTGTACACTTGCACACCCTTTGATCTGTTCTTTTTCGTGGTGACAGTATCTGGCCCACCTTATCTCAGCTACCTGCCTCTGGGCGTCAGACTAGTGACCTTGAGAAGCACACTTGTGTGCCTTTGTGTATGTTCTATGTGTCAGTCTCCCCAGGTGCAAGATAGCATTGAAAACGCTGTTCGGAATTAGGAAAGTGAAATAAGTTTTAATAAGCACTGACACAATGCTCTGAAGGGAGCTGAGTGAGTAGACCAATGCATTTTAATGAAGAAGTGTGTGGGACTAGTCCCACTGTAGTAGAATGGCTCAGACGCCCATGTGCTGCAGTATAAGTCCTTCTCCAAAAAGATACAAACCAGAGGGTGTATCATGTCTCTGAAGAACTGAGCAGTACATCTCCTTGGTCAGAGTGGAGTCAATTCTGTGCAGGTGTCCAACTCCAGAGGAGGCAAAACTGCCCCAGACTTGAAGATTCCCACCACCACGTTTCACAGAGGGTTTGAAACACAGTGGAATCATTCTCTCTCCTGTTCGTCTCCTTATGTACACCCCTCTGTTACTGCCACAATTCTAATTGGATAGCGCATTGTATTGTATATCAGTCAGGCTCTAATATTCATTACTGATCTTTGTTGTATGGATTTTTAATAAATGCCACCTGTCTAGCATGTAACTCATCCATGAACTCTAATATCAAGATCCAAAAACATTCCTAAGATTATACATAAACATAGTCATCTTTTGTGCCTTAATATTTCTGTGTTAACTTAATTATCCCTTGCATCCCTGGCCATGGCAGGCTGTTTAATCTGTTTTGTGTGTGTGCGTGTGTGTGTCAGTCTTGGATACAGCAGGTCAGGAGGAGTTTGGGGCGATGAGGGAGCAGTACATGCGCTCAGGAGAAGGCTTCTTACTGGTGTTTGCTCTCAACGACCGGGGCAGGTAATGGAAAATGACTGTGCATGTGTGTGTGTCTGTAACTACAGATATGCACTGGCCACTAGCCAAGTGCTGGTAAGTTATGCAAGTGGCTGAAAGATTTGCTTCACTCACCAGCCAAAAAGCAAGCAAGCAAGCAAAAAAAAAAAAAAAGCAGTCTGTTCAGTGGCTGGAAAAAATTGAAACACTGACTTGCAATTTGACTGCTGGGAAAGTACGTTATTTTTGGTTCCTGCAGATGCATGTGTCTAGTTCGATGAGTGCCTCAGAGGTGGACACAGTGCTCTAAATGGTTTGTCAGTGCAATAGTGTAATGGCGTCACTCACAGTGGCCGTCTGTCTTCCTGCTAAAGAGGAAGTGCAGCGAGCTGTCAGTGGTAGTGAGACTGACGTGAAGACTCACTGTCGAGCTGGTATCCATGACATCTAAATAACATCTGAATGCATTCCATTACAGCAAATCCACAGAACAGTTTAATGCACATGTGTTACACACGTTCACCAAAATATATATGGGAAACTACTGTGTCACAAAAATGACAGGTTGTTGGATTATCTGACATTAAAACACATTACATTGTGTCAATGAATGTGTGATGTGTTACTGCAGTACAACAAGGTGACATTGGTCACAGATGTCCTTAGGGACCAATCATACATGACTTTGGATTAGTCTGCTGATAACAATTTACTGAGAGGATTTTAATATAATTACAGAAATCTGTCTCTGTAGAAATGAAGAGGACATTGTAAGAATTTTTTGCAGTGAATTCTTGTAAAGTTGGCAGTAAAAGAACAAGAAATTAACGAAATGTACGAAAGAAAATTCTATTGGAGCCCCTCATGCGTTGCCATACAAAGCAGTGTAGATTTCAGAGTTTTTAAGATGAGTAAAATGACATCCCTTACAGATGCATAGCTTGATTTCTGATATCTGTCCCAAAACATTGTTACTACTTTTTTTTTTTTTAATTTATTTTTTTTTACACATTATTGTAAGATCTCTGTGACCTCTGTTATTCTCATGCATATAGTGCCTTACTTTTGTCTTTGTGTACTTTAAAAATGGATTAATGCAAACTGGTCAAGAAATTGTTATAAATACTCCCAGACTGAAAGAGACCTGTTTGATCACACAGGCACTCATACAATGATACTGGGACCATACAATACACATTACTCTCACTGTTGCCCATTTGCACTGATCAGCTACCTTTAAAAGCATGTTATCTGGAACATTCAAAAGTTTGCTGTGTTAAAAAGGAGATGGGAGGAGCTTGAGCTTGCTATCAGTGGTTGTATCCATATGTTGTGACTTTAGCCGTTATGTCCCTTGCTGTACATCAGTATTCATCTATGCTTGTTGATACTGTGAATGCTTTATTATTTACTTCTGTCCTTTCTGACAGCTACCACGAGGTCCAGAAATTCCACACCCAGATCCTTAGAGTGAAAGACCGAGATGACTTCCCCATGGTGCTGGTTGGAAACAAGGCTGACCTGGAAACGCAAAGAGTGGTTAGTAACCCTCATGTGTCTTTATGGTGTCAGTGAGCTTTCTCATCCTTTCTAGTTCCTGCCTCCCAGAATCGATGCAGACAGATAAACTTAAGAGGAAAACTTGCATATGTACAGCTTTTCAACACTTTCTCAACCACATTCCACCAGTGACCTTCCAATTCCTGGATGACCCGCTCTGCCTCGTAATCTACAGCTGTCCTCAAAGAATCTGATCACTTTTCAGTTTTTCATCTAAGGTCAGAAGATATGAGTAAATGTGTGAACTGGTGGGATTATAAATTCAAAGTGGCATAACTTGATAAGATAATATCAGGCAGACAAGGTGGGCTCATTTAAAGGAGGAGCAGCAAGGGCATGACTCCAAGGGGGAGATAAGTTCAAGGGCTGGAAAAAATCCCTCCAAGTTTGAATGATGCGTCGGACAGTTAAGTCCGTGGGGTGACTTTTCTTTTGGCCTGGCAGTGTACAACATATATGTATGAATGAGGGGTAAGGTGTGGCAGAATTTGCCAGTTGTCTGAGTCAGAGTGGGTGTGTCTTCCTGGAGCTGGTGATCACTGCAGGCCTCTCCACTCTGCAGCTACATTCATGCCTGACATAGTGTCCCGGGTGTGAGGGTGCTTGACCCAAAAACGAGGAAAATATGAGTTGGATTTGCATTTATCACTTGTTGAATGCAAAAGTTCATAAAGACTCTCTGTAACACATCAGAACTGAGATCTAGACTGCCACAAATGATGATGAAAACCTCAAAGTAAATACATATTGGATTAGCATTTCCACCACCATTGTCATGCCATATTGCTGCCTTGGCTCGGCTTCAGCTGAAGGCCAGGGTTTGTAAGTTATATATTTGTCAATTTAAAATCAATGAAAATGTCTAAGTTGTTTTTATTGTAATGTAGAAGCAGATTCTGTCTCCCTTGGATTAGCTCCTGTCTACAGTCTGCTTGGAGGCCCAACTGATGTAGTATACTGTCCTGGGCATATGCTTACATAGCCAGGTTTCTGTGACTCATAGGTCAGCAGATCGCAAAAAGTCATTTTTTGCTCTTCTGAATAGCAGCAGTTCATCCATTTTGTAAGCCAGTGAACTGGTGACAGGAGTGCAGTTCCAACTCATTACTGCTGCAGTTTAACCACTGCAAGCCTCTCCTGCAAATCCCATAGAGTGCTGCTCCTCCAACTAAGGCTATATCAGCATCAATACTTGTCTATTTTAAATCACTTTCGCTATGATTATGCTTAGCATCTACATGTGGCATTTTAGGACCTCTAGAACGGAGACCTTTGGCAAACTCTAGTGGCCTTGATTCTATTTGAAAACTGAAACCATTTTTGGTCTTGAGGATTTGAAACAGAGACTTACGTTCGTATGCTTTTTGATTGGGTCTTATCCATCAAAATGTGTCCATCCCTAATTCAGTCCCACCCAATATAAAATAAACATATTTAAATCTGTCACCAACCTTTACTTACTCATAGATATCACTTAAAAACATCAGATTTTTTCATCAAGATCCGCCATATATTATTCCCTGAAAAAAAAGAAAAAAAAGATTTAAAAAAGAAAACGCTTGTCCTTAAAAAATCCTGGATCTGTTCCTTTGTCTGGCTTCACAGTAAAAGCTAATGGGGTCTTTTCTGGGCAGACCCGTCCTCAATACAAGTTTGGTGGAAATGATTTTAACAGTTTTTGTGTAATTCTGTTCACAAGCCACCATACCAACAAGCAGACATGGCTGAAAACATAACCTCTTCTGGAGAGGTAACAGATTCAAGAAAAATAGTGATTCTGCTGCAAAGCAAATACAATTGCATTCAGGTGCCATTAAAGTGGGGCCCAACTGAAAGAGTTGTATGTATTGGACAGAATGGATGTAAGTTTGTCTATATATATTTAGAAAGACAAACATGGACATTGAAAAAACAAATGCTGTAGTTGCTTGATGTTTATCCAGGAGGATTCTGTAAAGAGCAGTCACAGTTCATTCACTTATCAAAAAATGATCTGTTGCTTCAGTACCAGCCTGGTACATGTTCCATACATTAAGAAGTCAAAATGAAAGAACAGTAAGAGTGAGTAAAGAGACTTAAATGCTAAAATAACCAACTGTAGAAAAGAATCTGCTTCCCATTTTCAAGTGTGTTAATATGGTTGAGATTAGATCTGACTGAGTGCTAAAATGCTGCATAGAGTTTTATTTTAAAATGTAGTTTTAGTCATGCCAGGCAAAGTCAAAATGCCTGTGAATCATTGCAAAAGCAAGTGGTGAAAATATTACAGCAGAGTGCCACACAGCACCATTTTGTCGGTGATTTGATGTTGAAAGGATGAGATAAAAGTGCATTGAGGCTGGGCCTAGATCATTTTTGCTTTGTCTGCAGATATCCAGAGAGGACGCTCAAGCATTCGCCAGAGAGAACAGGATCCACTACATGGAAGCTTCGGCCAAGAATCGCTACAACGTTGATGAAGCCTTCTTGGAGCTGGTGCAAATTATCAGGTACTGACCATAATTATTTTACTTCATTCTAGTTTTCCAGTGGTTTAGTCTAAATCCAGGTCCTGGTTCTAAAGTTTTCCAGTGTGCTTCACAATTTTTGTGAAGCACAATTTTTTTTTTATTCTCTTTGTCCCCATTGATCATTGGGTTTACCAAAGTTGTCTTAGGTAACAGAGAATCACTTCAAAAATGCCATCAAATACTGCAGGGCTCGAGGCTCACTATGTCCTGGGTGTGAAGATAATGTGTTTGAGACAAACCATTGCTTAGATAATGACAGAGTGTCTTCTCATGTTCATACTGCATTTACAATCACTGGCTGGCTACTCAGTGTGACACCAGACTATCTATGCCCTCAGTCTCATCCTGTCCTGCAGTGTGTTGGCTAAGGGAGCTAACTGCTAACACACAGCAGGACTGAGACCTTCTGGTCAGAAAAATATGAAGCATTAAACAATGAACTGCAGTTTAATGTGATTACACAAGTTTACATTAAATAAATGTGGCCAGTCCAGCATAGTAATGCCATGGTCAGCAAATATAAGTGTCAACATCAATATCAGCCTCTCCATACAGTATAGTAATATAAATGAATAAAATTATGAAAAATGAACTTTTGCACCTGTAGATGATCTCTTGCAAGTATACTGCAATATACCATTAATACATTCTTTGGTAATAGCATGCTCTGTTATACTTTTGGTTTATTTCATTTCCAATAAGGACACTTTGAAGTCAGTTATCAACATACTTAATTACTTTGCACAACAGTCTGAATGACTTGTGGGGCTATTTCCCAATGCTGCATGTAAAAAAACAAAGGAAAAAACACCTTGTATTAATCCCCGAAGTGGCATAATTATGTAGTTCAGCATGGGCCCAGGCCCTCTGGTGGGTTGTGAAGGTACTGCAGGTGGGACTGCAAGTGGTCATCCAATAAGCAATTTTCAATTTTGTAATTATATTTGAAATGACCAAAAAATATTTATTAATAAACATTTACATTTTCAAATGTAGGCTTATCATAATTGATAATAAAGAGATTTAAATGACATGTTTGTAATAATTTGTCTAACCTTCTGGTGTTGTGTTGGTTGAAGTCCATTTCTCATCGATATGTGTGTCATCTACCGACCTTGACCGTCCGTTGTCGGTGTATTTATTTCTGCTTTCAAATGTTCGGGCGCCATGGGCAGGTAGCTAGGCTACTTACATGTTTAAGGTGGTATATCATGTTTGTCGTGGAGGAGTGATAGGCAAAGTTTTTCTTGCAAAGTTTGCATTTTACCTTTTTGGGGTCATCCTTCTTCTTTTCAAAATGATCCCATGTTTTAAACGTCTTTCCCGACATGGTTGGCTATTAATTGTTAACTGTCTAACTGCAGTGTGGAAGGGACCAGCCTTGTTAAAAAAAATACATTGACAGTGAGTGAGTGTCATGACTTCCTGTATGTGACCCTTCAAATTAAAAGCCCTCCAGCCTTTTATACACAGGCCAGCCACTTAATTTTGACAAGACACGGCTCCAAATGTTTTTTTTTTTTTTTTTTCCCCCCTGCGACCAATGGTCGGCTAATGAGTTTTTGGTCACCAGTGCTTGGTTGACTATTTGGGGGCAGCCCTAGTAAAGTCACTGTTAGTTCTGGTAGGAACAATTCCAATTTTTTGAATAATAAGGAGGTGAATGGTTTATAATCAATATTTGAAACACTTACCGGATGATAGTTCCCACATTCTAATTTGAGTCATACACGCCACAGTGCTATGTTGTAAGGTGTCTGTGTCAGGCCTTGACAGAAAAAGAGGACTCAGATGCAGAATGGCAGAAGTAATGACAGGCTTTATTTCCTGAATTGTCACTCCTCAGATAGAATGACAAATCAAATGCTATGAAACTCTATGGGAAGGACAGACAAGATGAACAATACAAATAACACAGAAGAAGACAAAAAGCACTCCCGAAGGAGGAAGGACTACACTATTCTTAATTCTGGTTCTATGAAAATTAAACAAACAAAAAACACTCCGAAGAGGAACGCACACAGGCTATGAAAATTAACTACTCTATGTATATACAAAATTACAACTTAAAGCGCTCCACAAGGAGGAAAACAAAGGCTGTGAAAAATGCTAAACTGAAAATCAAAATCCTTAACCAAAAATATTATGAAATCAAAATCACTCTTCTCAAGAGGATACAAAACAGTAAATAAAACTTGACAATATTTAACTCTTGGGAATACAAGGCTGTGAACAGGGCTGGATGTACACGACAAGACAATGAAATACTCTGGCAACGCAGACAGGGGAAGACAAAGGCTTTATACACATGGGGGAGGGGAACACAGGTGAAAACAATCAAGGATTAGGGATGACTTCAGACTGGGGACACAAGAGGAAGGGCAAGTGACCTGAAACGAGAGGAGAGTTACCTTTCAAAATAAAACATGAATTTCACAAGACAAAAAAAACCAAAGACAAGGACATCCCTCACCGCGATGTGACAGTCTGCTCATGTTGCATAACTTTTGAGGTGAGATTTGGAGCATGTTAAGATGCTTAAAACACAGTGTAAAGTTCTGACCCCATGCTGTTAGCTGTCAATGCTAACTCTCCGTTCACGGAGCACTGTAATGGTTGGACCAAATGTGTTCGCGTCTTCGGTACTGGCAAGTCAAGGGTAGCTTGAGCAATGAAGCTACATGTTTAAATCGACCGAAGTTCTCCTTTAAGAATGATGGAGATAATTTCGTCTCACCAGGAGGGGGATCTTTTTCTGCTCCAGCACCAGGTTAAACGTTTTCAATAGGCTTGGACTAATTTGTCCTCCTAACTTTAAACCATTCTGAGGTGAAACCATCTGTCCCTGGAGATTTCCCCTCCTGAAGACTCCCAATTGCTGGTTGCAACTCTGCTATTGTTATTTTAGATATTAATTTATCATTTTGATTGTTTGCGACCTTTGAATCCTGTAGAGTTTCTAAATATTCTTTTTGGAGTTTCTTCTTTTTTGTCTTCCAAGTTTTTTAATTTTTGTCTAGTGTTATGTGTATAAGAGGAAATCTCTATTATTTTACCTCTAATCACAGCCTTCAGTACATTCCAGAGCACAGATGGTGTCACTTCTTCATTATCATTCTTTTCCAAGTGCGATTTAATTTCAATTTTCAGTTTTTCCTTGGTAGCTGGATTATTTGAAATGTATGAATTCAACCTCCAGAGAGCAGTCTTCAACACTCAATGACATACACCTTAACATAAATAGTTAATATGACCTCCTGTGTAAGGGTCCGTCAGCCTGACCCTTCACAGGCATTGTGAATTTGTGCATGTTTAGCAGTTTGTCAGGTTCACTACTGTTGAATTTCTTGCACATGGCACAACATCTGCCCTTATAAGGTGTTTACAGGATGTTACTTGACTACCTGAGAAAAAAACCTCCGTTTCAGCTTTTAGTGTCAAACGTACTGTATGACTCCAGCTTCTCCAGAATGTCCTCCTCCTGCCTAAGCTGAGATTCAGACCGAAAAAAGCCCAGAGTCATTTAAAGTCCTGTGAGAAAATGATGTATGATCCAAAAAATCCAGCAGGCATAACAGATTATGTGTTGTTGCACAGAGTTGTAATACTCAAAATAGAATGGTCTTTTTTGGGGAATGGAAGTCCAAATACAGCCTAATGGTTTGATTGCACTCAGCATGGCTGCGATGTGTTCCAGCAGCGACACATCTGCTCAAGCTGACCACAGCCACTCTATTTTTGACAGAAGCCACATCAAGCTGCTCAGAGCAGATAGAAGTCAGACACAGGAAATGCATCAAGCATCCTGTCAAATTTGAACATATAAAGCCTAGTGCAGACTGCAGATCATATATCACATAAAAAAGCCATTTACTATGTAGCCAAAAATTGATGTCATGTACATTATGTCATGTTCATTGTATGGGAAGGGCTAGTAGAGGTTTTATCACACTACCAGGTTTTCAGTTTCAAACTTCTTTTAAACATATTGAATATTTGAGACAATAATAGTGAATGAAATAGCACTATAAAACATTACAATTATTAATTTTTTCTTCCTGTGTCTACTCTTCTTCATCCACAGAAAGTTTCAGGAGATGGAGAGTCCTCCTCTTCCAGCTCATCACACAGGAAAGAAAAAGAGTGGCGGCTGTCCCTGTGTCCTCCTCTAAGTATCGTTACTGTGGACACCAAAGCCACATCACTCTATGCATGTCCAAAAAGGAGTGTGTGTGTGTGTGTGTGTGTGTGTGTGTGTGTGTGTGTGTGTGTGTGTGTGTGTGTGTGTGTGTGTGTGTGTGTGTGTGTGTGTGTGTGTGTGTGTGTGTGTGTGTGTGTGTGTGCGCGCGTGTGTGTCAGAGAGAAAGAGAGAGAGAGAGGATGGATAAGGTTAGTTGTTTTCTGTCCAAATGGTTTCATGTGCACTTTTTATTAAAGGCAACTTCTAAATCATTGAAACACCAGGGACACACCGGAGGGGAGGAGGCACATTAGGTCACTATTCATGTGTGCAGTACTCCAGCTGTTCACACCAGAGGCACTGCAGTTCTGCTCCTCTGCGATTTTCTAATCACAGATAGAGCTGATCTTTATGATCATGTCATGAATTTATAATTCAATTCAACAATTCAAAACAATTGGTTAACATTGCCGCTGAAATTAAGTCTGCAGGTGCTTCCGCCCCCTGTGTGTCCCTAACATAATGTTTTATTTTAACGAGAGGATCTAAAGGGAAAGTTAACAGTTAATTTGGTGGCGAAACAGTTAGTACTTGGGCCACTGTAAATGATGCAGTTCTTATACAACGTTAGTGTTCACAAATGGAAATATTGTCACACCATCCAGGGTTGTTAGTAAAAATGACCATGCTGTTAGGAAGGATGCTGTGTCCTGCAGGTGAGGGCAGTGGTACCACCTCCACTCAGCTGACTGTGTTCTCACATTAAATATTCATTTTGAATATTGTCTTTTGTGTTCTTGTGACACAAAAGTGTGACTCCTCCAAAATGTGCATTTCACATTTCAAGTTGCTCATGATATATGCATGTGCCTTCCTGCAGATGGTCTGCACTCGTCACTGGCAGGGAGGGCAGGAGGGTAAGGTCTTGACTGAGTTGGTTCGTGATGTCCTGTGCTAACAAGATTGTGTTGTGTGCAGTTACCTCATTGGTTATCTGGATATAATTATTCTAAATGCATGTACGTTGGTCTGATTTGTAATAGATAACATGTTCAAGAAAAAAGGAAAGAGCGGAAACTCAGCAACAGTTCCATGCTGTCGTTATGCTTCTAGCTGCTGTATTTGTCTTTTGTTGCCACCTCCCCATCTTTCCACTTTTATTGCCATTGTAAGTGTGAATATTGAAAATATCCATAATACCAAATGGCAATTCAGGGGCCTGATCAGATTGCAGATTGTCCAGATGCAGACTTCAGTATGGAAAGGCCTTTGCTACAAAGTAAATGTTATGGTTAGTCGAGGTCATTTAAGGTTTAATCCAGGATTAAAACTGTGGTTAATTTCTTACTGGGGTACATCGTCATAGCAACAGATGCTACACTCCTAACCTGCTCTTTTTAGCGATAGTAGACTAACACACACAAAAGCACTGCCTATTGATCAAACAAAATACTTTGGTAAATGGTGTTATGATAGCTATTGTTAGGGTTAGTGAAGCCAGATAATGAAAACATATTGTGAGTTTGTTGAACTTGCTTCGCAGTGCAGGCCTCTGGTTCCTTTGCCATTCACAGTCGATAGCTGAATGATGAAGAGTCTAAATCAGTATTTGATTAATGTACGGATCAATAAACTTCTACCTGGTAGTGCAGTTTTCTTGATAGCAGAATTTTCTGTTTGCACATTTCAGAGTTGACCATGTGTTGCCACAAATAATTTCTTGATGTTTATTGTTTAAACGATAAGTGTGCTGCATTCTGGTACTGGTAATGTCTTTTTTTTATATTTTGTATATTTTACATCTACATCATCAGTGTCTAAAAAAATAGTTAAAAGTATATTATGTTTTTCACAGAAATGAATAATAGTGACCACAAAGACCACAGAGACAGTTGGACTGAACTGGTAGCAGATGAAGTTCTATTGTTAACAAAGTGTCCAAACACAAGCCCATCTCATCGTCTTCATTAGTGGATGGAGGGAGATGGTTCAGTTGTTATTATGCGACTTAAGCGTGGAACGTTAGTTACCTAATGGCAAGTGGTCTTATGTGTATGGGGGGACATGGTAATCCCTGTCTCTGTTCTCTTAGCCTCTGGTGTCAGACTTGAATGATCTCCAGTCAGATCCACAAATTTCTTATCACTTTCTGTAACTTTGCAAGACAGGCGGTTTTCCGACAAATGGGAACTGTTGGGCCCTGGTCGAGCTATGTGCCATGAGTTCAGCCTGTGTGTCCCCTGTGTTCTGATGTGAGTTCTTCCATTAACAGTGTGCTAATCAGAAACCACAGTTGTGTGTCAAAGTCACATCTTCCAGCACCTTCTTCACTGTTCTTTTATTTACAAGGAAAATAATAACTCAAGATGATGGACACTAAGAAAATTCCTTGAAATTGAAAAAAAAAAAAAAAAAATCTATGAACTTTCCCAAATATGGAGTTTTGTACCTCCATTTAGAAATGCTTTGGGCACTTTGGTTTCACTTTGCTTTCCTTTTAATAAGAATTCATATTTATATCTACTTTATATCATGCAATATTCATCATCATTTTAGATTGAAATGAAAATAAAATCACTTTTATACATCATTAAAACATTTACCCAAACATGTCTTTCTTTTGTGTTCTTAATGGCTCTTCAAATTATCACTGTTTGATTTGTTTTGACAATATCTATACAGTACAAGGAGATGCTCAGTCCCCGATGCTGTCATCTGCCACCTCCTCTACATGGATACATCAAGCTGTATGCTAGGAGTGAAGTTTATCTGCTCACTGATTCACATCACCAAGAGCTACAGCAAGGAAATCCGAATGTAATTTGGACTATATAAGCGTGGTTGGATGGTATCAAAAAGAGGGAAGATGATGCGAACTGAAGGGGCTGAACTACCAGAAGGCAACGTAGCAGAGAAATCAAAACCATGTTTCTTCCCTTTTTAATTTTATTGCTTGTTTTTGCTATTGTTCCTCTTATTGTAATATGTTTCTGTTTTTGTAATATTATGTCGCTGCTGTGACAAATTTCCCCGTCTGCGGGACAAAGGATTTCTGATTCTGATTCTGATCTATGTAGAGGAAATGGCAGATGTCGGTGTCGGAGACTGAGCATATACATACATACATATAGCTTTTGTACATTTTCATGTGAGACCGGTTTGGCTATTGTACTTGGGCCAGTTATTGCCTGCTGGATTTGGGCCATTATTTGGCCAGACCATTTTGGCTACCATGGAAGGAATGTAAACTTGAACGTGAAAATGTCATTTCACATGAGCCTTTTTTTGGATAAAAATGAAAATGCAATAACCAAATTTTACATTTCCATTTATACATTCTTGTGTGGGTCGTTCTATGGCATCTGAAATAGAAAAACTTCATGACGTGTCATTATCGAAGACTTAACCTGCTCTAAAGTAGACAATATTCAAATGTGAAACAGCGCAAACCTTTTCTACCCCAACACTTGCCCCCAATGAGAATGAAAATGCGATTTTCCAGCATTTATTTTCACAATAAAAGTACATTTTATCCCCAAAGACTTCATTGTAAACACAGTTTAGACAAGTGCCCAATAACAACAAGGTTCATTAGTATATTTTAATTCTCTAATTGTAATACAAAAACAGCAACTTTCATCTATGCTGTGTGCCAACTTAATTTACTCTGACCCAGTGACACATACACTGACAGATCTGAAAAAATATTTCAAATGTACCCTTTATGATGACACTGACATTGACATTGATTATTCAAATAGACCTTGTAATTGCAGAGATTGCACTCTGTTAATTATCCAACAGACGCAAAATAGAGGCTAGTTCTTAACAGGTTTAAGAAATAAACATGAATGTTAAAATAAAGCAGTGGTGTGATCAGTAAAATACTGAACAAAATATAATAATTAATGCAAGCATAAAGTAATTGCACAGTTTTTATTAACTGTTGTGCAACACAGACAGGTGGCACATGACAAGTGATGACAGACTGATACGAGCCAGTCACGCTACTAATCCGTCTGTGGTCTTCTCTGTGTTTACGCTTTGTTTTCAACTAATCTGTTCTTGTCACGTTTGTTAAAAAACATTTTTCGCAATACACCTTTTGTAATGTGGCTCTCTCAGATTGCCACACCCAGTCTGATCTTTAAAAGGTAGGAGTCAGGACTGAAGATTCACGGGACAGCTGCTACTTAAGTTCTACAACACAACACGAGCTGGTCTTACTGCGAGGACAGTCAACATGAAGTTTGGTTCGACCGTCGTTTTCCTTCTTCTGGTCACTGGAACAGTGACAGTAAAAGGTAAGATGACTGGTGGACAACAGACTTTATCATCAAATGCTAACTGTTATGATCATTGCATGGTTATTGTATCAATGTACCTTTTTAAGGTGATGTCTAGCAGACTTCTCAAATCAGCTGATAGGTACTCGACAACATGGGGTGAACATTTTAAATTTTAAAGTAAGCAAATCTTCCCTTTAAAGTCTAGTCTAGTTTAGTTGTGATTCTGAAGCAGTTGAATGCTTGTTTACAGGAAGAGCTGCCCAGTTGTCAGTGAATGGTAGGCGTGTAAACCCAGAGGAAAATTTCACTGCTCAAAGCTTGAGAGTTCTCATTCCAGTCTCATTGTAGTTTTTTTTGGTCTCAAACATTTCTCATTTGTTTCTCCTAAAATTCCTTAGGAGCAACAGGTGAGACTTGAGACTTTACCACTTAAATCTTGCTCCTTTCCAGCACTGGATAGACATTCTGAAACTTCACTGAGAGCTTGATGAGATCTCCTTTGAAACTTACAGGGAGCCCAATTTGAGATTTTCTGCACCTGTTTCTCAGGAGAAACAATTGAGAAACAGGATAAATCAGCCACAGCCTCACTTCGGTCTCACATAGATCTCATAGTTGTCTAGGAGAAATGGATGACACACTACTGAGATCTCTTTTCCAATTTTCGTTTCCTCTGGGAACTCTCAGAGCTTCTTGTGCTTATAGGTACAAAAGTTCAATCTCAAGGTGATCTATTTAGCTGTTGTTGAGGAGGTTTTAACCATTCCACATGAGAACAAGATTAGATAGGAACAAGAGGAGATGATCGAATCAGATGAAAATAATTCCATTTTTGTTCCAACATGAGGCTTGAGGGTTTGTTTATTACGCTATTTCTTTATTGTTATGAAAAAAACAATCCATCAATACTTTTTTTTTTTTTTTTTTAAATCTCTGGCTCGCAGCCACAAGCCTGTTAGTTCTCTCTTAATATGCTAAACTATAAAAACAGCTCAAACAGCACAGAACACAGTTTATATCATTCATGATTTTCAACAGTTGCAGCTAATGACAACCTGATGTTTAATGGTATTCCTTGTCTTCCTCTTGCAGGATCTGATGCCCTAGATGACCATGGTGAGTGATACTAATATTGCTGTTCAAATCCTTAGACAGAAGTCAATTGTAATGATGGTAAAGTATCAGTTAGGTGTTGATATGAAAACCCCTCAGTCAGACCAAAGAGGCGACCAAAGACATACAAGCCCTAATCAGAATCAGAATTCCATAATGTGTTCCGCAAATGGGGAAATTCACAGCAGCCAAAGGGCAGTTATATACGAAACAATAATAATAGTAAAAACCAATATAAGAGGGCATCCCAGGATGGAGCTGGCCTTCCTTATAAGTTTATCAAGTCTCTTCCTACCTACTGCCGAGATGCTGACTACTCCATGGAAAATGGCTGATGCCACCACAGAGTCATAGAAAGAAGTCAGGAGTGCCCCCTGCACTCCTGAGCTTTCTCAGCAGATGGAGTCTACTCTGACCTAACAACACCAACCTGTGATGTGACTGATCAAAACAGCACCTTTCAATAGGGGCAAACACACTCAACATTTGATTTATAGATACCAGTAATGTTTAGCTTCATGTTAGCAGAGAAACACAGCTTGAGATGGGACACTACATTTATTTATATCCAAACTACAGTTAACATCTTTATAGGGCTTTATAGGGCGTGGACTGTGAGTACTTGAGTCATTATTTAAGGCAGAGGTGTTTAATTTTTATTTCTTCTTTAAATGTTGGGACATTGGGGGTGAAAAAAACTCAACACAAAATTTGAACTGGCTCCTAGTACCACGCTGGATCCAGCCCCAGCTTTTCTGTGTCAGTCAGTTTGTGTGCTTACGATAAAGCATACATTTATTAAAGGTCCCTTAGCCACTAAATAACTCAATAAATCAAATAATACACTATTAAATGCACCAAGAATTAAGTAAGTAAAGTTGTGCATCGATTTATGATTTAAAATATTTGACGTTTGTGTAGTTTTTACTCAATTTTAAATGACATTTTACATGTTTTATTGTTTTTAATTTATCCATTTCAAAGTTGATTTGTTTATGCATTTATTCCGGTATTCCTTTCCTTTTGCAAAGTAATACATAAACAAATAAAATGAATACATTGATAAATAAAATGGAAAAGAAATGAAAAAATGTAGGAATCAATAAACAGGTATTATTTTCAGTGTATTTAATAGCTAAATTACCAATTATTGAGCCCTTTTTATTTATTTTGTCAGTTTCAGTCCTCCTTACTTGCAGAAATGGCGTCCTAGCCTTTTCTTTTCTGATTAACTGATGACACACTCGTAAACATTGAAATGGAGTCTTTGGCTCTGCAGCCTTCTTGTCTGTAACGCTGAAGCCAAAGTGGATTTCTTTCTGTTATTCCACCCACTGATGCTCTTCTTGGTGATGTTTCTGTAATCACAGATCCAATTAAAGAAGAAGCTGTTGACCGACTTAAGCGTGGTGAGTATGAAGGTTCATTGGATGCATCTTCTGAATTGTAACAAATTAGCTGTATGTGAGTTTCACAGCGAATGTTGAGGCAATTTCTTGTCCCACACGGAAAAACACACGGGAAGCATTCAGACACATCAAGGCTTCTTGCTAGTTGAATGAATAATGTCTTTGACTACTGGCTGCAAAACATTTTATAATGACTGTGTTTGTGTAATAGTCAAATGTGTTTGAATTGGATACACACCATTATTTTCCAACAACAGTTAAAGATCCCTCTGTCTCCTCCAGCTTAGTGGTTTAAACTCAACTCTTGAGTTTCACATCAGGGAACTTAATGCTGTGTGTTGTAACTGAAGACGGGAGTGGTTCTTAAGATGGCTTAACATTGTTTTGAAATATTTGTATATTTCTCAAACAGGCTTTTTGGATACTTTTCGCAACAAAGGTAAGTAGCCTCAGGAGACATTGACATTTGCAATATTCATGACTGTTCATCCTGGATAGCTTTAGTGATTTATTGGATAATGATACCAATTACAATAAGATAGGTTGAAATAATTAATGAAGTGAGCTGAAATTCCACAAAAGTTCTCACTGCTACAAAGTTCAGTTTAAGATAATATAAAACCTACGCTAGGTGAATAACAATACATGTACTTAGCAAAGTCCAACCATCTGATTAAGGGATGTTATAGTGAATAAGCTATTAATGTGATGTTTTGTAAAGGCCTTCTTTTTATTCTGTCTATTTATTTATATTTCTTTCTTCTTTCCTGTTCTGTGTTGTTAGATGGCTCTAAGGGGTTCAATCTGGAAGATGCGCTTGCAGGTTAATCTCATTCATTGATGCTGTTTGGAATGACTCTGAAAGTGAAGGCTTGACTGATCTGGACTTTATACAGCTCATCTTAATAATCCATGCCAGTGTTGAATTTAAAACAAAGCTTTATTAACCTATATTGATATTTTGCACTAGTGTGCAGCAGAAAACACTGTAAACATAACAGTGACATACATATACCTGATCAGTTTTTTTCACCTTTGATTTGAATCTGAATAATCTAGATGTTGTAGTACCATTTTGTCTACAAAATAATTTTACTTTATTCATTTTAGGAGAAATATGCAACTGTAACTGCAATCAGGCATACTATAAAGTTTCTGAGGTGCACAGTATATCAATTAAAGATATAATATGGAACATACCTGCATTAAAATGTCTCAGAACAGCTGGACCATGGTTATATATTGTGTTTAGTTGTTCACTTATATTACAAAGTGCATACATTTTACTGGAGGTAGCGGTGTGCATAGCTCTGACAGGCCTGAGTGATATTATTGTGCAATAACTTCTTTGTGAGAGTCAGAGAATGAGGAAGGATTTCAACCAGTGATACTAAAGGTAACATGAATAAAACTTTAACATACCATGTCCATGAAAATTTGTGCCCGAGTCCCATCAGAGACATTTTAATCAGCAGAGTTAGTCGTTTCAGCTCCTTCTCTGTGTTGAATTGTCATAAACTACTAAATTACTTAACTGTACATAAGAACTTGTTTTTAAATCCTAAAAGTCTGATGTGACTCTGGCTGTTTATTCCTCCAGAGGGTCTGGATTTGCACCCGATCCTCTCCTCCAGACTGGCTCTGGCTCATTCACTCTGACATATTTTTCAACCTTATTTCCTGAATAGTGTAATAATAATTACTCCGTTCATCGATCATCTGTCAATCACTGTGTGTATCTGGATGCAGATTGAAATTCTTTACTGATAAAACCATAAATCCAGATGATGATAGATGATGATACATGATCATTGGCAGAGGTATGTGCTCTTTAAGTGACCCAGGTGACATATTGTGTTCAATATTGTTCCCACAGAAAAACCCACTGATAGCCCCACTGGAGGAGGTGAGTCCTCAAACCTCACTTCAAAGATGTTTCTGTGTCCGATTTGAAATGACCCTACTACAGTTTGACTGTGACAGTATTGTCATCTTTTCTATGTCTGAATGAATGTAACTCTGCCTCAGCTTGCTCGAAAGATCTGGACCAAAAGCTGAACAGAGTCATTGACAATCAAGAGAAGCTGCTGAAACTGCTGGAGCAGCAGCGCCCTCACAGCTCATCTCGCTTTTGGCCCACACGCTGAGTGTGGACATACAGGAAGACACCTGTGAGTATAAAAACAATTTTCCACGTGTTTTTTGTCTCATTTTGAACAGATAAACCAGAATAATGATTTTCACAGATCACTCCATCATAGAAGCAGATTTCCTTTCATCCATACTCTCTGCTCACTTTTACTGACTGAACCTTTCTTTTGTTTTAGACCTGCAGAGGACGTGTCAGATGATGACACCTTCCTTAATATGCCTGGACGTCTTATTCCCTTTTTTTTTTTTTTCCCCTGCTCAATAAACATTTATGAAAATTGAATTTATATACTCATCATAAATTCGTTTTGTTTAACCTAATGTACTGTAATTAAAATGCATGAATTGTGATCTATAAGGAAACACACATGGAATTCACTCAGAAACAGATGGCAGGGTGATGATGACTGGTGGGGGTTCTCTGTTTGAAGATTCTTTACTAAACTTCAATAAATCAATAAATATGATCATTAACTGTAAACATTTGTGTACAATCATGTGCATTGAAATGATTAGTAAACCATTTTATTTGATTTGAACAAAGGCGGTTACAAACTGAGGGAATGAGTCCCCCTGGTGGGGTGCAGAGTGATTGCAGGAGGGAACACACTTACTGGGACAACATTTGAACCTAAAGCTGAGCAGAACATTAACCTTACAAGCACATATAACATTGCTAATGCATGGAATCACAAGTATAGGGGAATGTTTGCAAAAATAATCAACATTCAGGTTTGCAAATTTTTTTCGTAAAACAAATTAACATCTAATGCAACAGGGCTGACTTAGAAAATCTCGTGATGCTAGTCAAGTCCCAAATATGAAGAAACATATTGTTTGGCGACAGTATGGAAGGAGAGCATTGTGTCTTTTGTGGCAAATTTTAGCTTAGCCAAGCTTTAGCATTTTGTATTGGCACAACAGAACCCTAGAGGAAAGAAGTTTTAATTTGAATGAAAGCCTCTTGATGTAGTTTTCTGTACGAGGCTTTTTCAAGTGACACAGAAAGAAATCCTGGCAACAATAACTATGGTTTCATTTCATTAAAGGCCTGAACATATGACTTAGTGATATGATGTGTTCTTGGTGACAGGACCTCCTCTCAGGTCTGTGTGGATGGACTCTGCACAGACTGATACATTCCCTGAGGCAGCTCTATCAGCTCTGTTGCACAAACTGTCCCAGCAGCTCCCAACAGTGTCGATATCTACATGATACCAAGTATGCAGTCCCAGTAACTGGCACAAGGTCAAAGTGCTCATGATGCTCAAGTTAAAATACATAAGTGAATTAAAATGCCACTAAATGCACCAAAAAAATAATATAAAAAATAACTAAATGTTAATTGATTTATAAAATGTGACATGAATTGATATTTTACTTCCAATTCGTTGAATCTTTTTCAATGTTGTGCTCTGTGTTTGTTCATTTCCCTTTAAATAAATTAATAAGTGAATAAATAAATGTATTTAAAAATGAATAAATAAATATATCATGGTAAAACAAAGGGATGGATACTGTAAAAAATATAGGAGCAAATAAAATGGAAAAAAATCAATTCATGTCTAATTTTATAAATGCATTGCTGCCTAATACCAGTCTTCATTAAGACTGGAAGCATGTGTTCACTGTGACATGTGTGATCAATGAGGACATCCAATGGCTCTTAAATAAAAATGCTACATTGCACAACTGAGATGATTTCAGATGATGCACTGGAAGAATGAAACACACAGTAACATAGTCACAATCACAAAAATGTTTAACTCTAAACAGTGTCACAAATCCATTGTTGTATGCATTTGGTGTTTGCTATCTGAAGAAGTCTAAGTATTATGACTACATGTTTCAGTCCTGTTCCTGGTCCCCCTGTCCTGCATGCTGTAGATGTTTCCCTGCTCCAGCACACCGGATTCAGATGATCAGCTCGTCATCAAGCTCTGCCGAAACCTGACAATGACCTCTTCTTCTGAATCTGGTGTGTTGGAGTAGATAAACACCTCCAACATGCAGGGCAGAGGCACAGGAAGAGAGACAGAAATCCGGTGACGTCACGTACAGCAGTGTTTCACCCTACTTCAACATGAGCAGAGGTCAGATCAAACTAAAAGACATGTTTGGGGTGGACGGCTTTTAGGTGTCCAAGTAAACCAGCATGCAAATGCAACAGGGCTGTCACACAGAAGGCTCTGTCACTGAGGGTTTGGCAGCAGAGTTCTGCACATACTGGAGCCTGTCCAGGGTTTTGGAAAGGTGCCTGGACAGCACGCCATTGCATTGGTCTGTTGGTCATTTTATGGATGAACTTATCTTAAAAGCATTTGACGCTGTCTTACTCTTATTCAATCTGGGCGTACTTTTATATCTAGAATGGACACTTGCTGCTCATCCAACACTTCTCAGCTTTGACCGTTTATTTCATCAGAATAAGGTGCCGTGGCTGCCAGATTTTGGGAAGTATGCAACAGCAGTTAATATTGATACTGATCAATCCCCATTGCTCATCATTCTCATGTAATTAGAGTTCTCCACAGGCCTGAAAATTACAACCCGACCCGGCCGCAGGTTTTTAAGCCCGAACCCGACACAGCCCGACACACGGGCCGAACCCGCGGTCCGGTCGGGTTTTTTGGCCTGGCCCAACCCGTTGAGAGCTCTACATGTAATAGAGCTAAGGTTACCTCCATCACCTCAAAGTCCCTGTATGATCCTAAAGGCAGGAACACACAGGCCCAACTGTTGGACGTCTGAAGCGTTTGGAGAGACTCGGATGAGGTTGGGAACAAATATGTTTGGTGTGTTCAGCTGCATCGGAAGCTTTCAGGGTCGCGCGGACCATAGACATATAAAGGGTAGACGCCGCAACGGCTGCCGGGCAGTGAGAATTGCGGCGGCCATCTTGGGGCGGTCATTCTACGAGTTGAATGAACGTAAGCTACTGAGAAGAACGAAGAAAAGAGAATAATAAATAAGTTTGAGTTGAGAAGCAGGGAGAAAAGATGCTGCAGCATTGCGCAGCTTATTCCTGCTCTAATCGCCGGACTTTATTGAACAGGAGTCGGGGGATTACTTTTCACAAGTAAGATTTAACATTACTATTTGTTGTCTTTTGTAACGATTTTCCGCCATACGTATCAATTTTTACAAATCAGTTTTCTACCACCCCAGTTAGTTTAGAACCATCTTTTTAAGGTCGAAATGCTACGTTGCGTTACTTTAATAATACATACAACAGATCATCTGATTGTAGAATAGTTTTGCAAACATGCGTTTTTAACTTGTGTGAAACTCTGGTGAGTTTTGTAAATGTGTAAATATGGTTTGGGGTGGGGATGTGTTATGTTCTGTTAAATTGAGAATGTATCTTTACATTACGTTTTCATTACATGTTATTCTCTCTGCTTTGTTACACAAGTCTGAGCATGTAAAGGCATTCCACTTCCTTCCCGTCCCCATTTGTTATCCAGGTTTTGTTTTAGTCACTCATGATTCTCTCTCTCTCATTTCTCACTCATTGACCTGATATGAGTTATATTGATACTCTATATATGATTTATATATATTTTCATATTCTCTGATATATAAATCTATCTATCTATCTATCTATCTATCTATCTATCTATCTATCTCTCTCTCTCTCTCTCTATATATATATATATATTATATATGAATCATATTGATACTCTACATGATTTATATATTTTTCATTTTCTCTGATACATAAACGTATCTATAATATGTGTGTGTGTGTGTAAATAAATATATAAAAAAAAAATATATATATATATATATATATATATATATATATATATATATATATATATATATATAGAGAGAGAGAGAGAGAGAGAGAGCCTATATGATTTCTGTTGTGTTTATAGTGTTTGCAAAATACCTATCATACATAACATATATCATACATCAGAATATTCTATTACTGTTAATCCATTTATAATGAATAAAATACGCCGGCCCATGTGTCCTGTGTCATAGCTATAATGTATGACGTTTACAGCAAAAAAAAAAACCCGCGTGAAAATCAGTTTCTATATCAGAGTTACGATTGATTAAATGCGCTGACACCTAATCGCGCCTGCTGAACAGATTACACTGAGTGGAACGGGTGACCGCCCCAAGATGGCCGCCCCAATTCTCATCAGCGCCAACAGGCAGCAGCGTCCGACGCGGCGTCTACCCTTTATATGTCTATGGCGCGGACGTTGTCGGCTCCGACTGAGCATGCGAAGTCTGAGAAGGAGGGCCGTCGGACGTCTGAGCCGTTGGATACTCTGATTGGTTGTGTGCCAGCTGAATAGCGGTTCTGATTGGCGGTGTGCTAGCGAATCAGTACAGTGTGTGGGAGGGGCGGAATATTGTGTGCGCTTTGTTTTTCTATGCACTCCATTCCATTATTTCTTGTTTTCACATGTTCATGTTTTGCAGTACTGGCACGAGACTAGCTGTTATGTCCATTCAGGACGAATTAATTTGTGCTTGCTGCCTGTTTAGTATGCAGCTGTTTTTTTATCTGAAATAGTTAAGTTTCGTTTTGATCGAAAGTAAAGAGAGTTGTGTGCATAAGCCTCTTGTTTACAAGTCAACAACACAAGCGCCACCAGCTTTTTGCATCTGGCACAAGTGCAGAACATACACACTACTGTGGAGTAGGCAGCACGTCGAAGCGGTGTGTTTCCATGCAACTCTTCTGCCAAACAAGAGGCAACGGAGTGGTCGGAGAGTGGTCAGATAAGGCAGTTGGAAGTCTGGGCGGTGTGTGGGGGCCTTAAAGTTACTACCTGCTTTTTATTAAATTATGACAGGCCGGCCCAAAAATGTGAGTGGGCCCACAAGGCATTGCCCGGTATGCCAGATGGCCAGTCCATGCCTGGTGGACTGATTGAGGCAGGGTGACAGACAGGAAACTAGATACAGGGCGAGGAAAACAAAGATTGTAAGAACACAAAGCCAAGAGGGAATACTGCTTTGATTTACCCTATAATCCTGATGAAATAGACAACATAATTTTAAAATGAGCACAGTTGAGGACTGACTGGTTGGTATTGTAGGCATGGTTGCCGGCGCTGCAGCACTTCATGTATTTTTTTTCTTCTCAAGGGAACCCACTATGCTAAAAAAAACAACTAGATATCACTATGAAATGTTCAAAGTTTTATTACTTACACTAAGTCAATTACAAGTTTTCTGAAATGTAACCATATCTGAATCAGCAGAAAAAGACCTTGTGGTGAATTCGTAGCACTTTCTTGGAACAGTGTTGCAACTTTAGTAGCATGTTTCTCATTTAAAGCCTATGGACAAAATGAAAAACATGAGAATGGCACAAAAATACATTTTAAATGCAGATCAGACTTTTCTCTGTTTTTTTTAAAGAAAAAATTGATGTATGTCTACACATGTATGGTAGAAGAAATAATACAAACCAGGTTGGGCTCCGGGCCTGTACAAGCCCCTCTGGCAGGCTGCCACATTCAGTCTGTTGCTCACTGGCAAAGATGACTCACAGCAAACAGTAAGGAGACACCAGCTGAGGGTTTGCTTTGCTGTCTGCGCCACAGAGTTGTGCCCGACAGCTACACAAGTTTCTCAACAAGTTAAAAAGTAACCATGAAGTTCTGTTTGTGGATAGTTTTATTTCTTTTTCTTCTTACTGGAGCATTAACACAAGGTAAGCTCCTTTCGGGAAACGGCTGGTGGTGCTATTTTGCGGAGAATAAAATATTTTATTTGACCATATTCATAAACTCTGATTCTTAGTTTTTCAGTGAGATCTTTTTTGTCAGCATTTGGAACACCATCTGGAACACAGTATGCATGCTGAAAACCACAAGAGAGAAGTATTTTTAGTCTGAGGAATGGAAAAAGGAAGGATAACATTAGATTAAAATGACATCACTTGGCCCAGACAGTCGAAAGCCTATAGCCTGAAGATGAAACCTGAAGACTTAACTTCCTTTATCCAATCAGTAATGACTGTCCCCTCACCATCGCAACCACCACGATCATCTCCCCTTCCTCCCTGGCTGTCTGAATCTCTGTGAACCAATAGATCGGTGCTACAAGCAGCAGAGAGAAAACATGGAAAAAATCTCTTCACCCTGATGACTTTGTCTACCACCACCTCCTCTCTGACTTTATCTCAACTGTATCAGCAGCCAAATCTACCTTCTCCAATGTCTGGTAGACAAAAAACTCTGTTTTAAAATGGAAAAACAGTCAAAAACACATAAAATGATTCCATAGAGCTGATAAAAAAAGAAATGTTTAATGGACTGTGAAACATCACCCAGCTATCCAGTTTCTTTTTTTGGGAGAAGGTAACCTTTAAAAATGCTCCTGTTATTTTGTACATCCATGTTGTTGGGAAATATATTATGAATTATTCTTGTGAAACTGTAAATGGGTATTTTTCCTTAGATTATAATAAAAATCTATAATCATTGCATCCCTAATACACAGCAGACAATCATAGTTAGAGTCTAGATTCTGAAATAAGTGGACACTGTAGCAGCTACAGAGTCATACATTATTCTTTAGGTGATGGTGGAGACCAACAAAACAGCTAAAAAAAAGGTGAGTGAACAGTGGGATAACATTCATCAGGCTGCTACAACAACAGCTCCAAATTTACACTAGTTTTGCTCAGAGTATGTTGGATGTGTAAATAAGCACCTCTTTTTCTAACACGTCAGCCAGCACAACTTTATGAGGTGATATGTCAATGTTGTGATCAACATTTTTCACCATTTTCTGACATGTTACTGTCCAAAAAACTGTAAACTGGATAAATGGAGAAATCAACAGTTACAATGACAATGATAATAATGGTTTGTTGCATCCCAAGAAGAAGCTCTTCTGCTGGCTGTATTTCACAATATACACTGTAACACAGTCTCCTGGGCAGAAAGCATTGTCAAGTTCTTTCCTGTGGGGAAATGATACACTAGTTTCAGAGGTGACTCATGCCTCAAAGCTGCTCGGTGTATCAGTCAGACTGTCGTGCCATCAGCAAATATCATTTATGACTCCCCATGACACCCAAACACAGAACACTCGGGCTTCCTCTATGGGGGAAAAACACAGCATATTACAGTAGTGACTGGTGATTGTAGAGTCATAGGTACTGAGCTGTAGGTGTTCAAAATGATCTAGAGCTCATTTAATGGAGAAAGGAAGTGATGGTGTTGATTTATGATTTATATTATATAAGAGTTCATTTTGTCTTCCTCATACAGATTTTGACCTGTCTGATGCTTTGGATGATGTAGGTAAGTGACTGTCAGTGATGGAGCAGCATGATGATGATTCATTAATGTATGGTCCACGTATCTTTTCATTTCTCATTATACACTATTGAGTGGTGGGAGTCAGGATTGGCTGATATGTTGAAATATTTCCTATTGGCCACCATCTGCCCAGCAACCAGTGACTGATAATATATTTGTGCCGGTGTGTGTGTCCACCAAAGGTAACAGGTTTTAGTCTAATATATAAACAATACATAACTCACATAATGTAAAGAGAGGAGAGAACATTATACAGGATTTCTGTATTAAAATTGGATACTTAGATTTTCCCAAATATTTCCATGGTGGTCCAGTTTACCTTGTCTGCAGACATTTGTGACTGAATCATGCCAGACAGTAATTCATCAGCTGTGGTGGCTGTTTATTGTTGTGCTCACTACCAGTGAAGCAAACTTGTGTTACTGCTAGGTGAATCAAAACTGTTCTTGTTTATTCACTCCAAAAAGCCAGATCACTACATTACTTATAAACTAGAGAGCAATGACACACACGTAGGCTGTGTTTGAATTCAGGTGAACCTCTAACTCAACTCATCAATCAGCAGAGCACTCTTGTGGAGTGTATTGAGAGATGACTGGGTGGAGCACAGGTACAGAGATGTTTAAAGGCTGGAGAAGGAATTAATTTCTTAAACTTTCAGGGTTAAAAAGTAGATTTTTTGCCATATACTGTTTGCACCTCACAGTCTGAAAAAGTTATTTTCACTTGATTCACTTGACCAGTCGCACAACCCTATAGAGAATCCACTCAGCATAGGCATTGCACTGTAAGGAAGTATTGGAACAAGCAGGTACAAGGTTGATCTGATACAGCAACACATACCTTTAAAGTACCTGAAAGGAATAAGTGTGGAAGTTCAGTCTTAACTTTGGAAACTTTGGAAAGGTTGACCGAAGTTATTCTCAGCTTTACCTAAAGTTCCCTGTCATATTGGCACCATTGTCATAAGACTGCCCTCTACAGTCTTCAATATGGGCATAGAATACTGCCATAAATCGCACGCGCATTAAGAGTCGCGTGCGCACAAATCAAACATCCGCACGCACATTTTTTTCCCCCAGCGCTTTTCCATGCACTAGGGAGCTATCTTTTATCCTGCATCTCTGCCCCCTGGCACAATATTGTGGCCTGCCAGGAGAAAAACAGCTGGAGCTGCCAGAGTCTACAGAGTCGCAATACTTTCCCCTGCTCATGCGCAAGTGAATTTTTTTAGTGGGCGGTTTTTAAGCGTATTTGCCAATTGGACAGCAGGGTACCGCAACACCACTAGGACAAAGGGGACAAACCACACAGCCCCTGAATGCCTGAATGACATGTATTGTGATTTGGTGTCTTGACTTGAATGTTTGCAAAATGTCACACAGAGCAATGAACTTCAGTATGTTTGTGTGAGTGCTGTCTTTTCTTTCCTCCATCATTGACATTAATCCGATAAAATGCTGATCATTTTTTGGATTAGGGTTAGGGTAACTTGGACCCTGTTGCAAACAGACATTTTTTATTTTGGTTTTGTTCATATTCTCGATCTAGACTACTTCTTTCTCCCTGAAAATTATAAATGTACTATAAAAAAAACAAGAAGAATAAAACAACAACAATAACAATAACAACAACAACAACAACAACAACAACAACAATAATAATAATAATAATAATAATAATAATAATAATAATAATAATAGATATAAAGATAGAAGGCCAGGCTATAGAACTCCAGGCCGTAGCGTAATTTTGGACCGCTGGATTTTAAACTCTATAATCTCTCATGTAAATACCCAGCTGAGGGATGAATGCATTCATTATATATATACATATATATATATTTTTTGAAAAAACGAAAACAATTAACTTACAAGTAAATACAAATAATCACAAAAAAATGTAACAATGAAACCCCGCAAAATGATGTGCGGTCATTATGACCGCTTAGGCCGAAATGAATAACATACCATATTTTCTTTGTTTTTTACGTACTTTATATAAAAACTATTCTAGATTAAAACACATTCAAAGTTATTGCACATGTACATTTGAAAACGGTCAAAATGACCATCTTGGCTGCTCTCGTGCTGGACTCTGCTAGCTGCTCCGAGCTGAGCCGGCTGTATATATGCAAAGCCTCCTGTAGGCCTGCTGTAGATAGACAATGAAGCCAGTACATTATAATTGAGAATGTTCTACCTGCTCTAATAGCCTATGCACACAGGTCTTATTACAGGCTATAATATCTTTAACCTAAACTTTACTCAGTAGGCCTATGGGGAAAATTTGATTTATTTGTGATTAAAATATGACGATGAGGACCTCAACGATTGGCCTTCCTTTCCTTCACAAACTACGTTGAAATTGCATCTGTAACAGCCCAATTTTCAAAAAATCCCCTGAACCCCCTTAAAAAAGACTATACGGGCAGTGATGCCGGTATCTGACCACTTCTCCAGTAATGAGTAATCTAACACGTTAATATTTCAAAACCAGTAATTAGATTAAAGTTACTTATTCAAGTCACTGTGCGTTACCATCATTTTTGTCATTCTTAGTAAAAAAATATATTTTTGCTTTCTTCTCGCGTCTCGGGGAGTGACGTCACGTCTACAAAAAGGCACATTTTCAGCACGAGGACAACTCACGTCTAACACCATGCATCGACACAAACACAACAATGGAGGGAGGAGAGAGATGCGCGTTTTCTAGCTGGAAATACAGTCATTATTTTGAGTTTGTCAGCTAAAGATGAGAATATTAAGGTTGTTGTACACTCTGTGCTGGCGACAAAGTACTATCAAGCTTCAAATGAGTTTAAAAGAGTAATCAGTAATCAGATTACTTTTTCAAGGTAACTGAGGGTACACTGTCTGCGGGGCTAAAGCCCCGGATGTTTTGCACTCCTAGCGATGCAACTGTGTAAGCCTATGTCCAGATGCAGATGTGTCTCATTATAGTAGGGTATTTCTCTATATGGGAGAAGCTTTTATTTAACTCTGAACAAATCTTATGCTCAGCAAAGATGGAAAAATATACTATAACCAACTTATTATTACTGTTTAAAAGAGTTATAGAGAGAAAGTTTGGTCAGATTCTTAAATATGAGTTTGCTACTCAGAATTTGCAAATCGCTTCCTAGGGTTAGGGTTGTGTTGATCATTAGAGAAAGAAAAACAGATGAATTATCTTCTCTAATTTTTTTTATTACAGAAAAAGCTTTTCATTGTCACAAGGGTCACAATTATGACTTTCTATGAACAGTGCAACAATCAATTCAGCTTGCATTTCAACACATTGTGGTATAAAAGTAAACAAAAATAACATAACAGTGATAAATGAAATCACGGCAGTGTATCATGGAAGTGCAACATAGTAAAGGTGCTGAATACTATGCACTGTAATTTAAGAAAAAGCCGCTCTTAATCAATGATAAGAATAAGACATCAAACACAAAATCCTCCTTGGTCACAAACATGACTTCCTATGAACAGTGCAATGACCAATGCAGCTTGCATTTCAAAACAATATGGAAGTATGTAAAAATGATAATAAACAGATTTGTTTTTCTTTTAATGTCATTAAAGAAAAAGCTGTTCTTAGACTGAATAAGCCTTCAAACTTAAAATCCTCCTCTTATGGGGTAATAAGCAATATGTCCCTGAGACAGAACAAAACAACAACTTTATGCTACACAGTGCTACCCTACTTTATGCAGCTTGCATTTCAACACATTGTGGTAAAAAAGTAAACACAAATAACATAACAGTGCAATATTAAATCATGGCAGTGTACCATGGAATGCTCATGGAATATGCAAATTCTTGTGTAAGAACAGGAGCTGGTCGACATGCTCTGGTGTGAGTGCGCTCCGTTGGGCAGTAGAGAAGACTCTTTCTGCAGAGACACTGGTGGCCGGAATACAGAAGTATTGCTTGCCCAACTTGGAAAGTAGGGGATACATCACCTCATTTTTTCTCCACCAGCTGAGAGGGTCCTCAGAGAGAGGAATTGGTGGAGCACCACAGAACTTGCTAACCTCTTCCTCAGCTTTAGCATAGGCAGAGATGGGCTGCTGAGCTCTGGCACCAGCAAAGGTAGTCCCCAGGAGGTTCTCCAACAAGGAGGATAGAGCTCCTCTCTTAGGAGGAGAGGGGCACTGGTTCTGCTCCTCTGTGGAGTGGCTGTCCTCTGTGTTGCATTGACTTTCATCTTCTTTCAGTCACCTGTTGCTGTAGGTAAAAACAACAAGAACAGATCACCACAGCAGCCTCACTTTACATTGCCATATAATGTCAATATCTCTAATCCTAACCACATAAGAATTAATAAAAAAAAATAAAATAAAACAAATCAAACCATAGATTAGGCTACCTATCTGTTCAATATTGTGTTGTATTATGCATTAATTGTGTGTTCTGCTGTCAAATGTATCAATTCAACAAAGTAAGTCAGTGAGCCTAAAATCTTACAATAATGTTACATACAATAAAATAACATTTACATATGAGTGTAGTAGCATCTTTCATTGGCTTGAGGGCCTTAACTAAATCCTCTGCGTTGGAGCTATCTGTCTCATTGAGAGTACATATATCAGATTCTCCTTTCCTCACCTGGGGAGAGAGAAAAAGCAGCGCAGACAGCAGGCTGCTGTTCCAAAAAACGATCCACCATCTACGTACGCACTGTTCCACCTGGTGCTGACGTCTGTTATGAGTTTGTGGCACGGCAGACCCAGCAGCTTCTGCTTTTCCTCTAGCTGGTGCTTCGGTGGAAAAATGAAACAATTCGTCTTATCCTAGCCAGGAGCCTGGACACAGAAGGCAACTTGAGCGCTCGCTGACAAGCCAGGTTTAAGGTGTGGGCGTAACATCTCAGATGCACAAGTCCTCCCAGTTGGGCAGCAGTGACCATGTTAGCAGCATTGCCTGTGACTAAAACTAAGTCTTTTTCATTCAGATGCCATTCATCTGCTACCCTTTTCAACAAGTCGGCCACATTTGCGCCGGTGTGACTCTCGTACATTGCTCTTGTTTGGAGCACAAGTGACACAAGCTGCCATTCATCGTTGATGAAATGCGCGGTTACGGTAACGTATGACACTGTGGCAACTGATGTCCATGCGTCACACGTTATAGCTACCCTGCCCGCTTCCATCAAAGTGTCCAAAACGTTTGATTTGGTTTCACTGTACAGCGTTGGTAGTGCTGTGTCTGTGAAGTATCGCCGAGAAGGTATTTTGTATTTCGGCTCCAGCGTACGCACCATGCCCCGAAAGCCCTCGTTCTCCACAACTGAGTATGGCCTTAAATCCATTGCAATAAATCTTGCAATGGATTTAGTAATCCGTTTTGCCCTTTTTGAGTTCGGTGGCAGCTGTACTGCCTGATCAATTGTCCTCTGGCTGGAAGTATCCGAAGTATTTGATTTGAATTCCACAGACCTTGCAAACGGTGTAAGTCTTGTCCATCTTGCCTCCAACCTCATAGAATCCAAAATGCTGCCATACGGCAGCTTTTAAAGAAGCCGGTGCAGGTCGTAGGAGTCTAGCCCTCGTCATTGCAGCCATTTTGTTGCCGCTTAAACTTTTATTGCATGTAAACAACTCGCACGTGTGTTAGGTGCGCATGCGTGTATAGCAGAAAATCAGCAGGCCAGAGCGTAGAGTTTTCTGTTGAGCGCCACAGCAGGCGCACAGAATATTGCAGCAGGCAAACTGATTAAAAAATTTAATTTTAAAATTCCGATTATGAACTTATTTGAATCGAGACAGAATCGTTCAAGATAGAATCGAAATCCATCGGAGAATCATTTTTTTTCCGACCCCTAATTAATAACCTACAGACCCGGCTTCTAATTGAGGCCGGCTTTTATTTACGCAAACTTGTATCTAGACCTGGTCCAGTAGAAAACAGCGTCAGATTGATGTCAATGATGGAGGAAAGAAAAAACAGCACTCAGACAAACATACTGAAGTTCATTGCTCTGTGTGACATTTTGCGGACATTCAAGTCAAGACACCAAATCACAATACATGTCATTCAGGCATTCAGGGCTGTGTGGTTTGTCCCGTTTGTCCTAGTGGAGTTGCCGTACTGTGCTGTCCGATTGGCGTATATGCTCAACCATTTATATTTGGGGATACAGTGGTGATTGGCATGCCCCCAGGCCCGCCCCTTACTGACAAAAACCGCCCACTAAAAAAATTCACTGGAGCACCAGCAGGGGAAAGTATTGCGAGGACTCTGCGCATGCTCAAGCTGTTATTCTCCTGGCAGGCCACAAAATTGCGCCAGGGGCAGAGATGCAGGATTACAAATAGCTTGCAAGTGCATGGAAAAACGCTGGGGGGGAAAAAAATGCACACACGGTTGTTTGATTTGTGCGCGTGCGATTTATGGCAGTATTCTATGCCCGTAATTCAAATGGGATGCTGCGCTCTCCTTAGGATGAGGGTTGAAAGGTTTTCTCCAGTGGACACTTCTGCCTCAAGGAACCTGGGAAAATTTTGTTTTATTCGTGGGGTGTCCTCAACTGCAACAAGTAGAATGATGACTAACAGTTGCTCTTTATGGCTCAAATCAGGGGTGCAATCCAAAATGATTAGGGGCTTTCACCAATGCAATCAGTAACTTTATTTTGAATGTTTTTCTTTAAGGGGGATGTATGATTAACTTGTGTTTCCATGTCAGCAACATGCTGCTTCAATACAGGATCAAATTTGGCCATGAGCTCTACTTCTTTTAGGAAGTTGCTAATATTTGGTTCATAGGGGAACCAGTTTGAGAGCAATATTTTGCTCTGCCAGTGACTGTATGATGGCCACCAACCTGGTCAGGACACCACGCCACCTCCTCCTTTCAGCCTCTATTAGTGCCATTATTGTTTGGCCCTTATCAAGACTAGTCTCAAGTTCTTTCCATGAGGTCATGTGCTTACAATGATCCGGACTGTTCTCATGACTTTTTAGTATGTCACTGCAATTTTCCCAGTCTTTGAGTCCATTACCGATGAGTTTGTAAGTTTTCTGTGAGAACAGCTTACAACAGAAGCACTATAAACTGTTGTTTTTGATGGAATATACCACCCAGCTTCTCTTGAGCCTTTCTCCATTCATTATTTGTTGAAGTAGTGATGATGGCAACTTCTCCCATCTTCTCTTTTTGGAAATTCAAAGTCTGATGTTAGCTGATATGGCCCTCTGCTGACTAACTCCACTCTTACCTTATCAGACAGGGATGGCCAGTCAGCAGGGTCCAAATGTGCTGCCTCATATGGGAGGCCGTTTTAACATTTAATAGAACCACACTCCTATCTGTAATTGCATTTTAGATAGCCATAATAGCATTTCTCCTAGTCAAAATTGTATTCTCACTAGTCAGAATGGTAATTAAAGATATCCGCGATAACATTCTTACTAGTAGAAATGTTAGTTCAAGATATCTACGACTTTGATTGTACTGGTCAAAACTAAATTTAAGATATCTAAAAATCCTTAAAAAGTATAAGTGGCCGTTTTAACATTTAATAGTTAGATTGGATATGTATTGCGGATATCTTTAATTCAGTTCTTCCTAGTCAAAAAGAACATTTCAGATATCCACAATGACATTCTTCCTATCCACAATTGTCATTTTAGATATCCACAATGACATTCTTCCTAGTACAAATGACGTCACTTTTGCCATTCATGTGTATTGGGCTTTCAATTTCAGACATCCACAATTACATTCTGGATATCTAGAATGAACATTCTGGATATCTGCAATTGAATTCTTACTAGGAAAAACTCCTATTTCAGATATCTTCAATCCAGTTGTTACTAGTCATAATTTTCACTTCAGATATGTAATCTTCAGAATGTAATCTGCAATACATATCCAGTCTAGCTATTAAATGTTGAAAGTGCTTGCCATAGCCTTGTGTCCTTCAGGATGTGTTGACTAAGTGTCATCAGGCTGTTGAAAAGTGCATGCTGTGCTTGTTCCTTCATCTACAAGCAAATCAAACACACATGCAAACATAGATATTAATCCTTCAGTAAGTTCACACAGTGATTTACAAATAACAGCACATCAGGCAATAAACACATCTGAAGCATAAATTATGAATAACCATAGTATTGTTCAGTAATGTAACTGCAGCTGTAACATACAATTATGTAACTCACCTGCTTCAAGCTGACTTTCAGAGGTGGGTGGTGTATTCAAAAATAGAGTTCATTCATACTGTTCAGTTTGTCATGTCATTCCATTTCATTTTCAGAGTGCATTTTAACAGAGTAGATTCACTTATTACTGTCCAAGCAAAAAAAAAAAAAAACAAAAAAAAAACCAACAAAAAAAGTTGAAGCTGCAAGCAGCAATGAACAGGTCCTCGCAGTCCATGCACATCGGGGCATGCTGCCATTGGGGTTTGCCATGTATATATATTCAGGACAAGACCCTCTACATATTTGAGCAATTTGGAGTAGATGGCAAATTGTATGTGGAAGTTATAATGACTTGATGGTTTTATTGTGAAGCATGAAAATGTATTGCATCACCAAGGCCACCAGGTGTGACGTAGAGGTGAAAGCTTTTGATAAGTTTTGTCCACAGATGCTACTTGCAAAGCAGACAGAACAGGACAAACAACTGTTGCAGCTTGCAGCAGTTATTTGCGTAACATTTATAATTACCTTATAATAAAAGATTCACTACCAGTTTACAATAAACAACACAGAGTACAGCCTGCACCAGTGGCGCATTCAAAATGATGTAGAGCTGGTTTAATAGAGAAAGCAACTGATATTCACTGTCATGTTGTCTCAAGTTAAACTGATTTGTAATGGAGTTCATTTTGTCTTCCTCATACAGGTCTTGACCTGTCTGGTTTTTTGGATGACTTAGGTAAGTGACTGTCAGTGACTGAGCAGCATGATGATGATTCATTAATGTATGGTCCACGTATCTTTTTATTTCTCATTATACACTGTTGAGTGTTGGGAGATAGGGTTGGCTGATATGTTGAAATATTTCCTATTGGCCACCGTCTGCCCAATAACCAGTGACTGACAATATGTCAGTATGTATATTTGTGCCAGTGTGTGTGTCCACCAAAGTTAACTGGTCTAACAGTCTAACATATAAATGATATAAACTCCCATAATGCCAAGAGAGGAGGGATTGGGTACTTAGATTTTCCCAAATATTTCCATGGTGGTCCAACAAGAGAAATCCACAGGTTTACTCAAGGTAAGGGCGTGTTTCATTTGGTGAGGAAGGAAATTAGTGAGTTAGACTAAACTTAATTAATGTGAATCAAACTTGAAAAGTTTACCATGTCTGCTGACATTTGTGACTGAATCATGCCAGACAGTTTTTCATCAGCTATGGTAGCTGTTTAGTGTTATGCTCACTACCAGTGAGGCAGACTTGTGTTACTGCTAGGCAAATCAAAACTGTTACTGTTTATTAACGCCAAAAAGCCAGATCACTACATTACCCCTAAACTAGAGAGCAATTGCACGCACATAGGCTGTATTTGAATTCAGGTGAACCTCTGACTCAGCTCACCACTCAGCAGAGACACTGGTTCTCTTTTCTTTTCCCTCTCTCCTCTCTGTAATGTTACATCCATGAAGTAAAGTACACCTCCAGCTGCAGTCAGCAGACCATATTATGGTCATTTAATTTAAATCCCCTTTAAATTTGGTCTCATTTACCGACTTCCTTATCTTGAGTGACAGGCAAATAGGGTACAATTAGGGGGGTGGTTGAGGTGGTTTGGTAGGTCTTAACCATGACTTTCCCCCAGGAGTCTGGGGTTGGCGTCCTTGGTGTGACTGAGTCACAAACACTGATTAATTTTGCTAGTTACTGCTATTATTTGCTGAGAAAGAGGATTTTTTCCTTTTGGTCAAACTACTTCAGGTGAACTCTAAGGTGGCATTGTTGCTGGATATAAATGTTAACTTGCTGTCAGATAGTAATTGTACTTTATTGTTTTTGTTTTTTAGTCCCACCAACTCCTGCAAAACCCAAAGAGCAGCCCAAGCCTCCAAAGCAGCCTGATGGTTTGTATCCTTTTACCTGTTGCAGAATAACGTCTATTTTTACAAAGACAGGCTTTACTTGGAAGCATCTGATTCTATTTTTTTTAACAATATACTTTCTGCAGTAACCTAAAATACAGCTGTGGCCTGTACATATGCAAGGATAAAAGTTGTACCAATATATCACGCTGTGGTATCAAGGGTATAGTATAGTATATATCAAGGTATATTTTACCTGTTTTCACCATTGCTTGTTTCAAGGTCTCACATCTAAATTTAACTCCGATCTGGTAGCTGCTGTCTGCCCATGCAACATTGTATACAAACTTTACCAATTATACTGTTCACTGCAACGCTCTTAAAAGAGTATCAGCTGGATACCGTTTGTGTATACATCTCTTACAGGTGGCTTTGGACTGGACCTGGAGGATGCATTTGGCCCAGGTAAAGCTGTTGCAGTGTGAAGTTTTAATTGTTGATGCTTTCATGTTTTTAATGCGTTACAATTTATATATTAAAGTGCAAATATGATTCATGCTTTCTATTTTAACAAAAAAAAAGTAGAGAGCATAAATGATATGCTATGACACGTTGTGTTTAATATTGTTCCCACAGAAAAACCCACTGGAGGAGGTGAGTCCATAAACCTTAATTTAACTCCGATCTGGTAGCTGCTGTCTGCCCACGCAACATTGTATACAAACTTTACCAATCATACTGTTCACTGCAACGCTCTTAAAAGAGTATCAGCTGGATACAGAAGCAGTATAAACTGTTCTTGAGCTCTTGAGCCTTTCTCCATTCATTAATTATTTGCTGAAGTAGTGATGATGGCAACTTCTCCCATCTTCTCTTTTTGGAAATTCAAAGTCTGATGTTAGCTGATATGGCCCTCTGCTGACCAACTCCACTCTTACCTTATCAGACAGAGATGGCCAGTCAGCAGGGTCCAAATGTGCTGCCTCATATGGGAGGCTGTTTTAACATTTAATAGAACCACACTCCTATCTGTAATTGCATTTTAGATAGCCATAATAGCATTTCTCCTAGTCAAAATTGTATTCTCACTAGTCAGAATGGTAATTAAAGATATCCGCGATAACATTCTTACTAGTAGAAATTTTAGTTCAAGATATCTACGACTTTGATTGTACTGGTCAAAACTAAATTTAAGATATCTAAAAATCCTTAAAAAGTATAAGTGGCCGTTTTAACATTTAATAGTTAGATTGGATATGTATTGCGGATATCTTTAATTCAGTTCTTCCTAGTCAAAAAGAACATTTCAGATATCCACAATGACATTCTTCCTATCCACAATTGTCATTTTAGATATCCACAATGACATTCTTCCTATCCACAATTGTCATTTTAGATATCCACAATGACATTCTTCCTAGTACAAATGACGTCACTTTTGCCATTCATGTGTATTGGGCTTTCAATTTCAGACATCCACTATTACATTCTGGATATCTAGAATGAACATTCTGGATATCTGCAATTGAATTCTTTCTAGGAAAAACTCCCATTACAGATATCTCCAATCCAATTGTTACTAGTCATAATTTTCATATCAGATATCCAAAATGCATAACTATGTCATTTTGAATATCCAAAAATACATTGTGACTAGTAAAAATGTTATTACAGATATCCACAATGGCATTTTTACTAGTCACAATGTATTTTTGGATATTCAAAATTACATTCTGGATATCTGGAATAGTTTTTCATTTTGGATATCTGAAGTGAAAATTATGACTAGTAACAACTGGATTGAAGATATCCGAAATAGGAGTTTTTCCTAGTAAGAATTCAATTGCAGATATCCAGAATGTTCATTCTAGATATCCAGAATGTAATCTGCAATACATATCCAGTCTAGCTATTAAATGTTGAAAGTGCTTGCCATAGCCTTGTGTCCTTCAGGATGTGTTGACTAAGTGTCATCAGGCTGTTGAAAAGTGCATGCTGTGCTTGTTCCTTCATCTACAAGCACATCAAACACACATGCAAACATAAATATTAATCCTTCAGTAAGTTCACACAGTGATTTACAAATAACAGCACATCAGGCAATAAACACATCTGAAGCATAAATTATGAATAACCATAGTATTGTTCAGTAATGTGACTGCAGCTGTAACATACAATTATGTAACTCACCTGCTTCAAGCTGACTTTCAGAGGTGGGTGGTGTATTCAAAAATAGAGTTCATTCATACTGTTCAGTTTGTCATGTCATTCCATTTCATTTTCAGAGTGCATTTTAACAGAGTAGATTCACTTATTACTGTCCAAGCAAAAAAACCAAAAAAACCCCAAAAAAACCCAACAAAACAAATTGAAGCTGCAAGCAGCAATGAACAGGTCCTCGCATTCCATGCACATTGGGGCATGCTGCCATTGGGGTTTGCCATGTATATATATTCAGGACAAGACCCTCTACATATTTGAGCAATTTGGAGTAGATGGCAAATTGTATGTGGAAGTTATAATGACTTGATGGTTTTATTGTGAAGCATGAAAATGTATTGCATCACCAAGGCCAGCAGGTGTGACGTAGAGGTGAAAGCTTTTGATAAGTTTTGTCCACAGATGCTACTTGCAAAGTTTGGTCCAAATTGGTCAAATGGCCTAGGAGGAGTTGGAAAAAGTGCATTTTTAATTTTGGTGATTTTGCGAATGGAAATTTACCGCGAAAGTTGGTATGCCCTACATTACACAATTAAGCTGAATTTAGGGAACAGGTAAATACAAGGTTTAAAAATGTCAGCCATATTATGTGGGAGTTACTTGGCACCACCTGCTGGTCATTTTTGGTGTGTGAGTTACAGGAGCAAGTCTATACCACTCCTATGAATTTCATTGACATAATAGAACTATAACTAAATGGTGTGGGCACTGTGGCAAATATTTAATTAGACTACCACCAGAGTGCCACCTAGTGGTGGATTGATAACAGTTTTGTCAGCTGTCCTCAGGAGGGCATTGGCAAACATTGTACCAAGTTTTGTTTTAATCCGACCAACCCATGTGGAGATATAAAATACTTCAATCTAGAGAGCGCCACCTAGTGGTCATTGGCCAAAATTTTGCACAGAGCCTCAGTAGCTCATGGGGAAGAAGTCACCTGAGTTTCATGTCATTGAGACAGACCAATGTGGAGATATGCAACACTTCATGTTTTGAGCAAAATGTACAGGAGGTTGTTATTTAATAACTTGAGTATTGTTAAGAATATCAAAACTCTTTTAATAAGTTTTTGTCAGGAGAATTCACAGATGAAGTGTGCAAAGTTTGGTGCAAATTGCAAATCACCTGGGAGGAGTTGGAAAAAGTAGGTTTGCGACATTTCGCGAATTTGCAGAAACAACGGTAGGCGGAGATGGGGCCTGTATTACAAGATTCAGCACAATTCAGTGAACGCGTGGATATAAGGTTTTTGAATGTGCGACAAAGTATATGTGAGTTATAAGCCAAACTGCACTTTCCTTGATTATAGTGACACCTAGTGGTGAAAATGGAGGACGACTATAGATTATGACATTTTTCGGAAGGTGTAACGTATTTTACACGTTTGGTGATTTTTTGGGTATGTTCGGGCAGTGAAAAATGTGATAATTTGCGACAAAAAATCCTCACTACAAAAACAATAGGGACCTCGCAGGTCAAGAGCTGCTCAGACCCTAAAAAACTACAGCAGACAGAACAGGACAAACAACTGTTGCAGCTTGCAGCAGTTATTTGCGTAACATTTATAATTACCTTATAATAAAAGATTCACTACCATTTTACAATAAACAACACAGAGTACAACCTGCACCAGTGGCGCATTCAAAATGATGTAGAGCTGGTTTAATAGAGAAAGCAACTGATATTCACTGTCATGTTGTCTCAAGTTAAACTGTTACAGACGCTGTTGATTTGTAATGGAGTTCATTTTGTCTTCCTCATACAGGTCTTGACCTGTCTGATTTTTTGGATGACTTAGGTAAGTGACTGTCAGTGACTGAGCAGCATGATGATGAGTCATTAATGTATGGTCCACGTATCTTTTTATTTCTCATTATACACTGTTGAGTGTTGGGAGATAGGGTTGGCTGATATGTTGAAATATTTCCTATTGGCCACCGTCTGCCCAATAACCAGTGACTGACAATATGTCAATATGTATATTTGTGCCAGTGTGTGTGTCCACCAAAGTTAACTGGTCTAACAGTCTAACATATAAATAATATAAACTCCCATAATGCCAAGAGAGGAGGGATTGGGTACTTAGATTTTCCCAAATATTTCCATGGTGGTCCAACAAGAGAAATCCACAGGTTTACTCAAGGTAAGGGCGTGTTTCATTTGGTGAGGAAGGAAATTAGTGAGTTAGACTAAACTTAATTAATGTGAATCAAACTTGAAAAGTTTACCATGTCTGCTGACATTTGTGACTGAATCATGCCAGACAGTTTTTCATCAGCTATGGTGGCTGTTTAGTGTTATGCTCACTACCAGTGAGGCAGACTTGTGTTACTGCTAGGCAAATCAAAACTGTTTCTGTTTATTAACGCCAAAAAGCCAGATCACTACATTACCCCTAAACTAGAGAGCAATTGCACGCACATAGGCTGTTTTTGAATTCAGGTGAACCTCTGACTCAGCTCACCACTCAGCAGAGACACTGGTTCTCTTTTCTTTTCCCTCTCTCCTCTCTGTAATGTTACATCCATGAAGTAAAGTACACCTCCAGCTGCAGTCAGCAGACCATATTATGGTCATTTAATTTAAATCCCCTTTAAATTTGGTCTCATTTACCGACTTCCTTATCTTGAGTGACAGGCAAATAGGGTACAATTAGGGGGGTGGTTGAGGTGGTTTGGTAGGTCTTAACCATGACTTTCCCCCAGGAGTCTGGGGTTGGCGTCCTTGGTGTGACTGAGTCACAAACACTGATTAATTTTGCTAGTTACTGCTATTATTTGCTGAGAAAGAGGATTTTTTCCTTTTGGTCAAACTACTTCAGGTGAACTCTAAGGTGGCATTGATGCTGGATATAAATGTTAACTTGCTGTCAGATAGTAATTGTACTTTATTGTTTTTGTTTTTTAGTCCCACCAACTCCTGCAAAACCCCAAGAGCAGCCCAAGCCTCCAAAGCAGCCTGATGGTTTGTATCCTTTTACCTGTTGCAGAATAACGTCTATTTTTACAAAGACAGGCTTTACTTGGAAGCATCTGATTCTATTTTTTTTAACAATATACTTTCTGCAGTAACCTAAAATACAGCTGTGGCCTGTACATATGCAAGGATAAAAGTTGTACCAATATATCATGCTGTGGTATCAAGGGTATAGTATAGTATATATCAAGGTATATTTTACCTGTTTTCACCATTGCTTGTTTCAAGGTCTCACATCTAAATTTAACTCCGATCTGGTAGCTGCTGTCTGCCCATGCAACATTGTATACAAACTTTACCAATTATACTGTTCACTGCAACGCTCTTAAAAGAGTATCAGCTGGATACCGTTTGTGTATACATCTCTTACAGGTGGCTTTGGACTGGACCTGGAGGATGCATTTGGCCCAGGTAAAGCTGTTGCAGTGTGAAGTTTTAATTGTTGATGCTTTCATGTTTTTAATGCGTTACAATTTATATATTAAAGTGCAAATATGATTCATGCTTTCTATTTTAACAAAAAAAAAAGTAGAGAGCATAAATGATATGCTATGACACGTTGTGTTTAATATTGTTCCCACAGAAAAACCCACTGGAGGAGGTGAGTCCATAAACCTTAATTTAACTCCGATCTGGTAGCTGCTGTCTGCCCACGCAACATTGTATACAAACTTTACCAATCATACTGTTCACTGCAACGCTCTTAAAAGAGTATCAGCTGGATACAGAAGCAGTATAAACTGTTCTTGAGCTCTTGAGCCTTTCTCCATTCATTAATTATTTGTTGAAGTAGTGATGATGGCAACTTCTCCCATCTTCTCCTTTTGGAAATTCAAAGTCTGATGTTAGCTGATATGGCCCTCTGCTGACCAACTCCACTCTTACCTTATCAGACAGAGATGGCCAGTCAGCAGGGTCCAAATATGCTGCCTCATATGGGAGGCCGTTTTAACATTTAATAGAACCGCACTCCTATCTGTAATTGCATTTTAGATAGCCATAATAGCATTTCTCCTAGTCAAAATTGTATTCTCACTAGTCAGAATGGTAATTAAAGATATCCGCGATAACATTCTTACTAGTAGAAATTTTAGTTCAAGATATCTGCGACTTTGATTGTACTGGTCAAAACTAAATTTAAGATATCTAAAAATCCTTAAAAAGTATAAGTGGCCGTTTTAACATTTAATAGTTAGATTGGATATGTATTGCGGATATCTTTAATTCAGTTCTTCCTAGTCAAAAAGAACATTTCAGATATCCACAATGACATTCTTCCTATCCACAATTGTCATTTTAGATATCCACAATGACATTCTTCCTAGTACAAATGACGTCACTTTTGCCATTCATGTGTATTGGGCTTTCAATTTCAGACATCCACTATTACATTCTGGATATCTAGAATGAACATTCTGGATATCTGCAATTGAATTCTTTCTAGGAAAAACTCCCATTACAGATATCTCCAATCCAATTGTTACTAGTCATAATTTTCATATCAGATATCCAAAATGCATAACTATGTCATTTTGAATATCCAAAAATACATTGTGACTAGTAAAAATGTTATTACAGATATCCACAATGGCATTTTTACTAGTCACAATGTATTTTTGGATATTCAAAATTACATTCTGGATATCTGGAATAGTTTTTCATTTTGGATATCTGAAGTGAAAATTATGACTAGTAACAACTGGATTGAAGATATCCGAAATAGGAGTTTTTCCTAGTAAGAATTCAATTGCAGATATCCAGAATGTTCATTCTAGATATCCAGAATGTAATCTGCAATACATATCCAGTCTAGCTATTAAATGTTGAAAGTGCTTGCCATAGCCTTGTGTCCTTCAGGATGTGTTGACTAAGTGTCATCAGGCTGTTGAAAAGTGCATGCTGTGCTTGTTCCTTCATCTACAAGCAAATCAAACACACATGCAAACATAGATATTAATCCTTCAGTAAGTTCACACAGTGATTTACAAATAACAGCACATCAGGCAATAAACACATCTGAAGCATAAATTATGAATAACCATAGTATTGTTCAGTAATGTGACTGCAGCTGTAACATACAATTATGTAACTCACTTGCTTCAAGCTGACTTTCAGAGGTGGGTGGTGTATTCAAAAATAGAGTTCATTCATACTGTTCAGTTTGTCATGTCATTCCATTTCATTTTCAGAGTGCATTTTAACAGAGTAGATTCACTTATTACTGTCCAAGCAAAAAAACAAAAAAAAACCAAAAAAAACCCAACAAAACAAATTGAAGCTGCAAGCAGCAATGAACAGGTCCTCGCAGTCCATGCACATCGGGGCATGCTGCCATTGGGGTTTGCCATGTATATATATTCAGGACAAGACCCTCTACATATTTGAGCAATTTGGAGTAGATGGCAAATTGTATGTGGAAGTTATAATGACTTGATGGTTTTATTGTGAAGCATGAAAATGTATTGCATCACCAAGGCCACCAGGTGTGACGTAGAGGTGAAAGCTTTTGATAAGTTTTGTCCACAGATGCTACTTGCAAAGTTTGGTCCAAATTGGTCAAATGGCCTAGGAGGAGTTGGAAAAAGTGCATTTTTAATTTTGGTGATTTTGCGAATGGAAATTTACCGCGAAAGTTGGTATGCCCTACATTACACAATTAAGCTGAATTTAGGGAACAGGTAAATACAAGGTTTAAAAATGTCAGCCATATTATGTGGGAGTTATTTGGCACCACCTGCTGGTCATTTTTGGTGTGTGAGTTACAGGAGCAAGTCTATACCACTCCTATGAATTTCATTGACATAATAGAACTATAACTAAATGGTGTGGGCACTGTGGCAAATATTTAATTAGACTACCACCAGAGTGCCACCTAGTGGTGGATTGATAACAGTTTTGTCAGCTGTCCTCAGGAGGGCATTGGCAAACATTGTACCAATTTTGTTTTAATCCGACCAACCCATGTGGAGATATAAAATACTTCAATCTAGAGAGCGCCACCTAGTGGTCATTGGCCAAAATTTTGCACAGAGCCTCAGTAGCTCATGGGGAAGAAGTCACCTGAGTTTCATGTCATTGAGACAGACCAATGTGGAGATATGCAACACGTCATGTTTTGAGCAAAATGTACAGGAGGTTGTTATTTAATAACTTGAGTATTGTTAAGAATATCAAAACTCTTTTAATAAGTTTTTGTCAGGAGAGTTCACAGATGAAGTGTGCAAAGTTTGGTGCAAATTGCAAATCACCTGGGAGGAGTTGGAAAAAGTAGGTTTGCGACATTTCGCGAATTTGCAGAAACAACGGTAGGCGGAGATGGGGCCTGTATTACAAGATTCAGCACAATTCAGTGAACGCGTGGATATAAGGTTTTTGAATGTGCGACAAAGTATATGTGAGTTATAAGCCAAACTGCACTTTCCTTGATTATAGTGACACCTAGTGGTGAAAATGGAGGACGACTATAGATTATGACATTTTTCGGAAGGTGTAACGTATTTTACACGTTTGGTGATTTTTTGGGTATGTTCGGGCAGTGAAAAATGTGATAATTTGCGACAAAAAATCCTCACTACAAAAACAATAGGGACCTCGCAGGTCAAGAGCTGCTCAGACCCTAAAAAACTACAGCAGACAGAACAGGACAAACAACTGTTGCAGCTTGCAGCAGTTATTTGCGTAACATTTATAATTACCTTATAATAAAAGATTCACTACCATTTTACAATAAACAACACAGAGTACAACCTGCACCAGTGGCGCATTCAAAATGATGTAGAGCTGGTTTAATAGAGAAAGCAACTGATATTCACTGTCATGTTGTCTCAAGTTAAACTGTTACAGACGCTGTTGATTTGTAATGGAGTTCATTTTGTCTTCCTCATACAGGTCTTGACCTGTCTGATTTTTTGGATGACTTAGGTAAGTGACTGTCAGTGACTGAGCAGCATGATGATGAGTCATTAATGTATGGTCCACGTATCTTTTTATTTCTCATTATACACTGTTGAGTGTTGGGAGATAGGGTTGGCTGATATGTTGAAATATTTCCTATTGGCCACCGTCTGCCCAATAACCAGTGACTGACAATATGTCAATATGTATATTTGTGCCAGTGTGTGTGTCCACCAAAGTTAACTGGTCTAACAGTCTAACATATAAATAATATAAACTCCCATAATGCCAAGAGAGGAGGGATTGGGTACTTAGATTTTCCCAAATATTTCCATGGTGGTCCAACAAGAGAAATCCACAGGTTTACTCAAGGTAAGGGCGTGTTTCATTTGGTGAGGAAGGAAATTATTGAGTTAGACTAAACTTAATTAATGTGAATCAAACTTGAAAAGTTTACCATGTCTGCTGACATTTGTGACTGAATCATGCCAGACAGTTTTTCATCAGCTATGGTGGCTGTTTAGTGTTATGCTCACTACCAGTGAGGCAGACTTGTGTTACTGCTAGGCGAATCAAAACTGTTACTGTTTATTAACGCCAAAAAGCCAGATCACTACATTACCCCTAAACTAGAGAGCAATTGCACGCACATAGGCTGTTTTTGAATTCAGGTGAACCTCTGACTCAGCTCACCACTCAGCAGAGACACTGGTTCTCTTTTCTTTTCCCTCTCTCCTCTCTGTAATGTTACATCCATGAAGTAAAGTACACCTCCAGCTGCAGTCAGCAGACCATATTATGGTCATTTAATTTAAATCCCCTTTAAATTTGGTCTCATTTACCGACTTCCTTATCTTGAGTGACAGGCAAATAGGGTACAATTAGGGGGGTGGTTGAGGTGGTTTGGTAGGTCTTAACCATGACTTTCCCCCAGGAGTCTGGGGTTGGCGTCCTTGGTGTGACTGAGTCACAAACACAGATTAATTTTGCTAGTTACTGCTATTATTTGCTGAGAAAGAGGATTTTTTCCTTTAGGTCAAACTACTTCAGGTGAACTCTAAGATGGCATTGATGCTGGATATAAATGTTAACTTGCTGTCAGATAGTAATTGTACTTTATTGTTTTTGTTTTTTAGTCCCACCAACTCCTGCAAAACCCAAAGAGCAGCCCAAGCCCCCAAAGCAGCCTGATGGTTTGTATCCTTTTACCTGCTACAGATTAACACCTATTATTACAAAGACAGGCTTTACTTGGAAGCATTTTTCTATTTTTTTTAACAGTATACTTTCTGCAGTAACCTAAAATACAGCTGTGGCCTGTACATATGCAAGGATAAAAGTTATACCAATACATCATGCTGTGGTATCGAGGGTATAGTATAGTATATATCAAGGTATATTTTACCTGTTTTCACCATTCCTTGTTTCAAGGTCTCACATCTAAATATAACTCCGATCTCGTAGCTGCTGTCTGCCCATGCAACATTGTATACAAACTTTACCAATCATACTGTTCAATCATACACTCTTAAAAGAGTATCAGCTGGATACCGTTTGTGTATGCATCTCTTACAGGTGGCTTTGGACTGGACCTGGAGGATGCATTTGGCCCAGGTAAAGCTGTTGCAGTGTGAAGTTTTAATTGTTGATGCTTTCATGTTTTTAATGCGTTACAATTTCTATATTAGAGTGCAAATATCATTCATGCTTTCTATTTTAACAAAATAAAAAGTAGAGAGCATAAATGATATGCTATGACACGTTGTGTTTAATATTGTTCCCACAGAAAAACCCACTGGAGGAGTTGAGTCCACAAACCTCAACTCAAACATGTTTGTCTGATCTGAAATGATACTACTACAGTTTTACTTTGACAGTATTGTCATTTCTTCTATGTCTGAATGAATGTAACTTTGCCTCAGCTTGCCTGAAAGATCTGGACCAAAAGCTGAACAGAATCATTGAGAATCAAGAGAAGCTGCTGAAACTGCTGGAGCAGCAGCGCCCTCGCAACGCATCTCGCTTTTGGTCCACACGCTGAGTGTGGACATACAGGAAGACATCTGTGAGTAGAAAATTATTTTCCACATGTCTTTGTCTTATTTTGAACAAATAAATGAGAATAATGATTTTAGCAGATCACTCCACCATAGAAGCAGATTTCCTTTCATCCATACTCTCTGCTCACTTTTACTGACTGAACCTTGCTTTTGTTTTAGACCTGCAGAGGACAAGTCACCAGGGTGATGATGACTGGTGGGGGAATCTCAGTTTGAAGATTCTTTATTAAACTTCAATAAATTAATAAAGCATTATAAGCATTAACTGTAAACATTTGTGTACATTCATGTGGATTGAAATGAATAGTAAACCAAAAGCGGTTACAAACTGAGGGAATGAGTCTCCCTGGTGGGGTGCAGAGTGATTGCAGGAGAGAACACACTTGCGGAGACAACATTTGAACCTAAAGCTGAACAGAACATTTAACCTGACAAGCACAGACAACATTGTTAATGCATGGAATCACAGTTATAGCAGAATGGAGCCCTTGTTAATGCTGTAAGTGCCACTGGTGCTATTCCAAGACATCTGATGCATTAATGAATATCAAAGAAACAAAAGTGGTCTGATGTTTGCAAAAATGTATCAACATTCAGGTTAGCAAATGTTATTCACAAAGCAAATTAACATCTAATGCACAGGGCTGACTTAGAAGAAAATCTGGTGATGCTGATCAAGTCCCAGATGTGAAGAAACATATTGTTTGGCGACAGTTTGGAAGAAGAGCATTGTGTCTTTTTGGCAAATTTTAGCTTAACTTAGCTATATTATTTTGTATTGGCACAACAGAAACTTAGAGGAAAGAAGTGAAAAGAAACACAATTCATGTTTGACAATGTAATTTTAATGAAATTCAATAATGCATCTTGATGTAGTTTTCTGTATGAGGCCTTTTTAAGTGACACAGAAGGAAATCCTGATAACAGTAACTATGGTTTCATTTCATTAAAGGCCTGAACATATGACTTAGTGATATGACCTGTTGTGGGTGATTGGACCTCCCCTGTCTGTGTGCATGGACTCTGCACAGACTTATACATTCCCTCTGGCAGCCCTTTCAGCTCTGTTGCACAAACTGAGTCTGTCCCAGCAGCTCCCAACAGTGTCGATATCTACATGATATCAAGTATGCAGTTCGGCACGATGTTAAAGTGCTCATGATGCTCAAGTTAAATACATAAATGATTAAAATGCCACTAAATGCACCAAAAATGATAAAATAAGTAAATGTTAATAAAATAAAGGCGTTAATTGATTTAAAAAATGTGACATGAGTTGATATTTTCCTTACAGTTTGTTAAATTCTTTTCTATTTTGTTCTCTGTATGGTAAAACAAATGAAGTAAACAGAGGGATAAACAGTTATTAAATACAGGAGCAAATCAAATGGAAAAATCAATTAATGTCTAATTTTATAAATGTATCACTGCCTAATACCAATTTTACAGCAGCACATTTTGAAGCACAAATTGAAGTAGCAATTAAAAAAGAAGGAGAAGGGCGGCACCCCCATTTGGCTTTATATAGCACCACACAGATGTTAAGGGCAAGATGTACTTCTTCAGAGAGTATAGTCGATAGCATTTTCAGGCTGTTCAGTATGAGTATTTTTCACTGAAGTCATATGACCTTTCAAACTCTCCAGAGGATCTTCATCAATTTTGGTCATTACATTTGGTCATACAGTTCTTCCTCTTCCTCTTACCTTGGACCAAACTCCATTTAGGTTAGTGCTGTATCCTTTCATATGCAGTTACAGTTAAATATCTCGAATTCTAAAAAGATGAGTTCAGTATTTTCTGTTAAAATGGTTTATTATGCATATTAATATGTCATTAAATCATGTTATTATACAGTAAATATATCTCAGGTTCATTTAGTTGACATGTGATAATGTCTTTTCTACAGAACATGCCTTTAGTGGCTCTGCAGCACTTATTTTTATTACTTTTATTACTATGCTAAGTCAATTAGTAAAAGTTTTCTGAAATTGAATTTTAATGTGCCAATTATGGATTATACAATGTATAAAGTCAGGGTCAAAAGGTTTTTACAGAGAGAATTTTGGATGCCTTTTTTTTATTGCTCCATAAATCAGAAAATACTGTTAGACTGAGAAAACTGCATTTAAAGACACATTGTAACATTCCATACTTCTTTACACAGAAGATAGGGTGAAAATTAACTAAAACATATCATCACGAAACTTGGTCACTTACATCAGATAATTTTTTGAGGTATTTCATATTTGTATATTCAAATGAACGATCTAATTTAGAATAGGCTGCTGTGCATGTCCAGAACAGAAATTTGAACGGAAGCAATCATATATGTGTATTCTGGACAGTGACTTTCCAGTAGTTGAATTGAAAACCCACATACACTAGATGGCACACAAGTTTCAGCCTTGAGTCTTGACTCATGCTGCCACCATGTCACACCTTTAAATCCAGCAACTCCTCCTGTTGACTTTCACAGGACAAACCCAGTCTGTGGGTTGAGGCGATGGCTTTTTGTGGTTTTGGCCTAATAAGATGCTTTATGCATACAACTACTGGTCATGCTGTTAATTCTTCCTAATGCAACTTTAAATTGTAGAAAGGATGGTAAATGTATGAACCATCAGCCAAACTTCATTCAAAACTGGGTCTATTCAAGGATTTCTTACCTCTCAGCATGGACCAGTACAATTGTAGGCTATGAACTGTATCTGTACCAGTAGAGAAAGACCTTGTGGTGAATTCGGCTACAACAAGTAGCACTTTATGGGAACAATATTGCAACTTTATATCATTTTTCTAATATAAAGCCAATGGAAAAAACAAAACAAAACATGAGAATGGGACAAAAGTACATTTTAAATGCAGATCAGACTGTTCTCTATTTTTTAAAAAGAAAACATTGACGTATGTTTGCATGTATGCATGCATGGTAGAAGAAATAATACAAACCAGGTTGGGCTCAACATTGTTCTCCAGTACCACCCCCTCTGACAGGCTGCCACACCCAGTCTGTTGCTCATTGGCAAAATTGACTCACAGCAAACTGTAAGGAGACACCGGCTGAGGGTTTGCTTTGCTGACTGCACCACAGAGTTGTGCCCGACAGCTACACACACAGACACAGAGACAGAGGAGCAACAACTCCATTTAAAACTCCACTCAGCAAGTTAAAAAGTCACCATGAAGTTCTGTTTGTGGATTGTTTTATCTCTTTTTCTTCTTACAGGAACATTAACACAAGGTAGGCTCCTTTTGGTAACTCTAGGTTGTGTAGTTATTACATTATGATTATGGTATGTATTTACTAGGCCTGCCTTGTAAGGGGATGCAGGAAAGACTTATTTAAGGCTTGAAGTCTCAGCCAGAGCTGTTATATAACCAAGGACATTGTGTATCAGCCTGACAAAAGCAGCAAGTTTCTCTCTAGTAGCTGCAAATCAGTAGTTTTGAAGTCATTACCTCATCTACCATCATGAGTTTGCCTCAGATCTCTGGCTCTGTTCTTCACAGCCTGAAGACTCTATCAGAGGGCAGCAGTTGTAGGAAAGGAAAGTTGTGTTGGGTTAATGACATATCTGAAAAGTGTTTGCCTTACATATGATTAGATGGACCCTGCCCAGAGGGCTCAGCCTTGATTAAGGGCTGCTGTTAATGAGAACAGATGCAGGCTGTGGGCTTCAATGTGTTGGGTGACTGGGGTCATATAAGGTGAACAACATTCAGATTGTGCAGTTATTCTTTTGGAAATACTTAAATACACTGCTCAGGAGACCACGAGAGTGTTTATTTTTAACATATTTAAACCTTACACTACGTGTAAGTTTAGCACTCAGCAGTGTTCACACCTTCTTTGAGACCAAAGTCCTCTCTATTTCAATTAAGCCCAACTCACATATTACACATATTCAAATTCCCAGAGAGGCTAAATGAGGGATTCTGTATGAAGACAATTGATTGTTCTCTCTCAGGGTTGATTAACTGAGAATGAGACTCAACATGAACTGTCTTTCTTCACAATAACTCACCACATCTTTTAAAGAAATCCTGATGCAACAGGATGCAAAGATATAGACAATAGTCTCTTAGATATGACCATGTTGGTTCTGAAACATCATATCATATATAATCAATTTAGGTCCAGGCGCGTCTTTTCCACTTATGGAAAAGTAAAGAAGTCTGCTGGGGTTTGTGTCCGGTAGGAACATGTTGTAGTCTTCACTTATTTGTTCACTTACTCTTTCCTTCTTTTTTCAGTTTTCCTCTGCGGTTTGGTCAAGTAAAGGCAATAAAAACACACTCCAAAAAAAAATATGCTGTGTTAAAATAGACCCTTTCACAATGTTAACCACGTGTTAGAAAGGATCACTTCTTCCATGCCTTTTTTTTTTTTTTATCTCAAAGCTGTGACATTCGAAAAACCTGAGTGGTCAGTTGCAATGATGTTCCTGACAGAATATTAATTCTGTGGGACAACATCAAACTCTTCCACATCAGGCATAGACAACAGTGTTCTTCCTATTTTGTGGCAAAAGCTTGAGGAAGGCCTTTGCAAATTGAAAAAATCGGTCCATTAAGAACTGGTTTTCCCATTCTTCTGTAGATTAACTTGGCTAGTCTAAACCTCATCCAACATGTTTGAGATGACCTGAAACAAACATTTGGCAAGGCCAGCTTATTTATACTGAACCTAATGATTCAGTACACACAGGTTATTCAAAGTGTTTACAAAGTTTTAGTTTTAAAAATGGCTACAGTCAGGACAAATCTTAGTTCCAAGGGTAACTTGTTCCAGTTGTGGGCACCATAATCGCTAAAAGCTTTATGACCATGATTGATTTTTAAACCAGCTGCTGCAGATCTTAGAGACCTGCTCGGCTTGTGCTCCATTAACAAATCTACATTATATCTAAAAATGAAAATGCACAAACAGATTTACATGAGACAATATAGAGACAAGCGACAATAACAAGCAGCAAACACTCAATGAATGCTAAAAACCCATCATCTAGTTTATTTTAAATAATTAATCCACAGCGAAATTCCATAGTGTAGCACGTACATTCTTCATGGTATGCTCTGACCTACTTCCTGTGTAGGAGGATAAGAGCTGGCGGAGGAAGCCACAGGCACGCAAATGAGAAGTAGATGGCACGCAAGTCTGGTTAGTTCGACTGGTGGTTTGTAGCTTAGCTACGATTGGGGCTGCTATTATGTTGAGATTCAAACATTTTATTTGACCACGTTCATAAATTCAGATTCTTAGTTTTTCAGTAAGATCTTTTTTGTCAGCATTTGGAACATCATCTGGAACACATTAGGAATGCTGAACACCACAAAAGAGAAGTATTTTTAGTCTGAGGAATGGAAAAAAAGAAGGCTAACATTAGCTTAAAATGACATCACTTGGCCCAGACAGTCGATAACCTATAGCCTGAAGAAGAAACCTGAAGATTTAATCTCCTTTACCCTATCAGATAAAAAACTCTGTTTTGAAATGGAAAAACAACCAAAAACACATAAAATGGCTCCATACAGCTCATCCAGCACAATCCAAATCTCTGGAAAACCCCAGAAACTGATAAGAAAATATGTTACCAGGAAATGTTTTATGGACTGTGAAACATCACCTGACTATCCAGTTTATTTTTTTGGGGAGAGGGTAACCTTTAAAAATGCTCCTGTTATTGTCTACATCCATGTTGTTGGGAAATACATGATGAATTATTCTTGTGAAACTGTAAATGGAGATTTTTCTATAATCACAGCATCTCTAGTGCACAGTAGACAGACAGAGTTAGAGTCTAGCTGCTGAAGGAAGTGGACCCTTTAGCAGCTACAGAGTCATGCATTTGCCTTTAGGGGATGGTGGAGGCAAAAAAAAAAAAAAAAAAAGCTAAAATGCGAGTGAACACTGGGCTAACATTCATCAGGCTGCTACAACAGCAGTTCCAAATTCACGCTAATTTTGATCAGAGTACGTTGGATGTGTGAATAAGCACCTTTTTGCTACCACGTCAGCCAGAAAAACTTGATATGTCAATGTTGCAATTAACATTTTTCACCATTTTCTGACAATGATAATAATGGTTTGTTGCAGCTCAAGAAGAAGCTCTTCTGCTGGCTGTATTTCGCAATATCAGCCACTGTAATGCTGCCTCCTGGGCAGAAAGCATTGTCACGTTCTTTCCTGTGAGGAAACGATGCACTAGTTTCAGAGGTGACTCACGCCTCAAAGCTGCTCGGTGTATCAATTAGCACTGTCATGGCAACCAGCAAATACCCTTTATGACTCCCCGAAACACCCAAAATCAGAACACTTGGGCTTCCTCTATGGAGTTAAACACAGAACACTACTATAGTGACTGGTGATTGTAGAGTCGTAGGTACTGAGCTGTAGCTGTTCAAAATGATCTATAGCTGGTGTAATGTAGAAAACTACTGATATTCACTGTCATGTTGTCTCAAGTTAAACTGTTACAGATGTAGCTGATTTGTAATGTATATTATATAAGAGTTCATTTTGTCTTCCTCATACAGATTTTGACCTGACTGATGCTTTGGATGACGCAGGTAAGTGACTGTCAGTGATGGAGCACAATGATGATGATTCATTAATGTATGGTCCACGTATCTTTTTGTTTCTCATTAAACACTGTTGAGTGTTGGGAGACAGGGTTGGGTGATATGTTATGCTACTGGCCACTGTCTGCTCAGCAACCAGTGACTGACAATATATCTGTGCCGGTGTGTGTGTCCACCAAAGTTAACTGGTCTTAGTCTAATATATAAACAATATGAACTCACAAAATGTAAAGAGAGGAGAGAATATTATACAGGATTTCTGCATTAAAATTGGGTACCCAAATATTTCCATGGTGGTCCAGTTTACCTTGTCTGCAGATATTTGTGACTAAATCATGCCAGACAGTTTTTCATCAGCTGTGGTGGCTGTTTATTGTTGTGCTCACTACCAGTGAAGCAAACTTGTGTTACTGCTAGGTGAATCAAAACTGTTCTTGTTTATTCACTCCAAAAAGCCAGATCACTACATTACTTATAAACTAGAGAGCAATGACACACACGTAGGCTGTGTTTGAATTCAGGTGAACCTCTGACTCAGCTCATCAATCAGCAGAGACACTGGTTCTCTCCTCTTTTTCCTCTCTCCTCTCTGTAATGTTACATCCATGAAGTAAAATACACCTCCTGCTCCAGTCAGCAGACCACATTAATTTAAATCCCTTTAAATTTGGTCTCGTTCACCGACTTCCTTATCCTGGAGTGACAGGCGATCAAATGTAGCACACTGTTGACTGAGCTTGATCAAACCAATGGATTTCTCTTATTTGAACACTATTGGAAACATCTGGGATAAGAAACTCAATAAATTATACAAAAAAAATGCTGTTTTTTGTGGGGGAAATTTTGCTGCAGAATTCTTCTTAGATTCTTTAAATTCGAAAGAAAAGAAATCATCAAAACCATCCAACTGTCCCAACGATCAGCACTTTGGTCTGGTTGAAGTAAACCTTTTATCCACTGAGTTAAATGTGAAAATATTTAGTCGGTCTTGTGGAGTGTATTGAGAGACGACTGGGTGGAGCACAGGTACTGAGATGTTTAAAGGCTTGAGAAGGAGTTAATTTCTTAAACTTTCAGGGTTGAAAAGTAGATTTTTTGCCGCACACACTGTTTGTACCTCTTAATCTGAACAAGTTATTTTCACTTGATTCACTTGGCCAGTCACACAACCCTATAGAAAATCCACTCAGCATAAGCATTGCACTGTAAGGAAGTATTGGAACAAGCAGGTACAAGGTGTATCTGATACAGCAACACATACCTTTGAAGCACCTGAAAGGAATAAGTGTGGAAGTTCAGTCTTAACTTTTGAAACAGTCAACAAAAATCATTTAAATCCACTCACTAGCTTTGTTCCCAAGCCTTCATTCACATATCACAGTCCTTTTCAATACAGCACAGGCTGAGGTGGTTTGGTTGGTCCTAACCATGACTTTACAACACGGATTAGTTTTACTCGCTATTGCAATTATTTGCTTAGAAAAAAAGGATTTTTTTTTCTTTTGGTCAAACAACTTCAGGTGAAATCTAAGATGGCATTGATGCTGGATATAAATGTTAACTTGCTATCAGATAGTAATTGCACTTTATTGTCTTTGTTCTTTAGCCCCACCAACACCTGCAAAACCCAAAGAGCAGCCCAAGCCCCCAAAGCAGCCTGATGGTTTGTATCCTTTTACCTGTTGCAGAATAACATCTATCATTACAAAGACAGGCTTTACTTGGAAGCATTTCATCCTGATTTTTATAACAGTATACTTTCTGCAGTAACCTAAAATACAGCTGCGGCCTGTAGATATGCAAGGATAAAAGTTGTACCAACATATCAGGATGTGATATCAAGGGTAGTCATTTCACTTGCTTTCACCATTGGCTTGTTTCAAGGTCACATCTAAATATAACTCAGATCTGGTAACTGCTGTCCGCCCATGTAACACTGTATACAAACATTAACAATCATACTGTTCACTGCAGTGCTGCTTAGAGCTAGATGCTAATGTCAGAATGCTTACATACTCAAGAATGACAATATGGAGGACCATAAATCCCCAAATCAAAAATGAATAAAAGAATAGATACTGTAAATGACATGATAGATTTATAGATAAGATTTTGGCAGCATGCTAACATGCTCAGGTAAACACATTTAAACAAATTCATGTTTTGCTACTTTATCCATCAAACATAAAGTACAGCTAGGGGCTAAAGGGAATGTCATCAGTTTCGGAGGTATTTGGTCATAAATCAAATTACTAGTAAAAAAAACGTAGGGATACCAGTTTGATACAGATTGTGTATGTGTCTCTTACAGGTGGCTTTGGACTGGACTTGGAGGATGCGTTCGGCCCAGGTAAAGCTGTTACAGTGTGAAGTTTTAATTGTTGACACTTTCATGCTTTTAATGCTAGTGTTACAATTTATACAAAAACGTGCAATATCATTTATGCTTTCTATTTAAAAAAAAAAAAATCACATATGTAGCTATTTTAAGACCATTTTACAGAATGTATAATAACACCTGGAGACAGTTTTTTAATGAGCCCATGGAGCTGTTGTTAACCAAATGATAACTCTGCCAGAAAGTTAAATGTAGCTGACAAAATTCTTGCTACATGCAGACATTCTCTGGTGCCACACACCATAATGCATCTGCTGTCTTTATGTATTTACCTAACCATGAAGGCTGACACTGTCTCTGTACCCACAGACCCCACGCCCAAACCTGACAAGCCTGCTGTGAAGCCTCCAAAGAGTAGAGGAGGAGGAGGTTAGTCAGCTCTTTTAATGTTTTTTTTTTTTTCATTTACATATACAGAGCCAAACCCACAATTGATATATCACACTGATTCAACATATCTGTGTTTTCTAGGTGGCTTTGATTTGGAGGATGCGTTTGGTCCAGGTAAAACTGCTGGATAGTCTCTGACGGATGGTTTCAACTTTGTAATATTTAAAAGCTTGCTTATATTTACACAATGTTTGCCTACACCTCTCTATATATAACATTTTGTCAATTTTCATGCAAAAAGATTGTCTGAAAGTATTTTATAGGTTATTTCAGTTAAAGAGCTGTTTAAAAAGAATGAGGACTAATGACATTAAAACCCTGGCCAAGATAGTAAAATACACCAACCAAATAAAACCAAATACACCAACTGTGGTAACACAGAAATGAGCGCAAAATCTTTTTAACTTAAAGCTAAGACAAAGGAAACACGAGACAAACTGTGTTGAAGGTATGGGAAGCCATACCTACCATGCAAGATTCACTGATCTGTGGAGAGACTCCCTCTCGAACACACTGACTGTAATTAATACACTAACACCTACATTACCACACCAAAAGTGGATAACAACAACCACACACAAAAGGTGTCACTCTGTAGTCACCACCACACAACATTTTTACCAGCTTACACTTAAGATGCAACTACAAGTGACCCAACAAACTTTTGTTGGGTCACTTGTAGTTGCATCTTGCAGTTACCAGCACCAATAGGTCACAAAAAGTTACTGCACACAAGTATTAATTAGAGTCACCCATCACAACATGACCAAAACAAAAAGCAGCCATCTCACACAAAACCACGTTGCTGTGCAAAGTATAAAGTGAAGGGAAACCAAAACTGTAGACACCCAAACTTTACCTTCCTATCAAGATGGCTAACTCACCTAGCTAGTCTTCAGTGGCTTTCCGAGCTGCTGGGCTTGCTGGGCATCTTTAAATGCTGAACTCCGTGCATCACCGAAGACCAGCAACCTAGTCAACTGCAAAACACTGAACCGTACCCCCACTCAGGATTACCACCAAAAATAAGAAAAGCAAAATAATAAACTGGCAAATTCTTGAAAATGCCTGGCAGCTATCTAGTCAGGGTTCTCAGTCAGAAACACAACATGCAGCAGCAATAAATTAACAAAAGAGATGACTGCTAGACTTAAATAAAAGCCACTTATACAAAACCAAACCAAACCATGTCTACCTCACCTCATGGACATTCAGATCCCGGACAAGCCCCCAATTGTTACATACATACGGTATTAATTTGTCATATATATTTGATAATTTCTTTCAAACCCCAAATATCGTAATCAAGTTCTGAATTAAGATAAATTGTATTATTCCCATCACATCAGAGGTAAATGAGACTGACTGTTGTATCCTATTATGAATAAAAGCTTACATTTAGTCCAGTGTGTTGTCAAACTGGTATCTCTGTCATGTTGATGTGGCCCGTCCAGCTTTTGTTTGAGTTCCCTATCACTCGAAAATTGTACATTCACCTTCATGATTTGACTACATGCCAAAACTTTCTGGTGCCACACACCATAATGCATCTGCTTATTTTATGTGTTTATGCATTCATAAATGCTGACACCACCTGTGCCCACAGACCCTACCCCCAAACCCGACCAGCCTGCTGTGAAGCCTCCAAGCAGTGGAGGAGGTGAGTCTACTAATGTTTCAGATTTAATGTTTTTTTAAAAAACATGATTTCCATGGAGTCAACAAATCTTGCGTGTAGAGCCAAACCAAAAATGAACGTAGACCAATAATAAGTATCGTGTGTGTTAACACCCCATATATCTCATTCCTCAGTGCAATAGAGTTCCATTGTTTGGACACCGAGCACAAACCACGAACCAAATGTAATGTACCATTTGTTTTTGGTTTAATTTCTTTAAGGGGGCGGAAGTTTTGATGACTCAGACTTGTTTGATATTGGCGGTGGTGGTGAATACAAGCCTGATCCAGGCAGTCCAGGTAGCAACCCATCAGGAGGTAAGATATCAGTCCCATCCGAAACATTTCTCCATTTTGATTTGAGTTCTTGTGCCACCGCTCTTTTTAACAGCAATTCCAACCCAAAGACACTGTCTGTTGTTTAGTAAAAATTTGGACGGTCCCTATTTGTGTCTGTTGTTTAGTAAGAGCATGGAAGTAATTATTTGTTCTTCTACCAAAGAGAGAAAAAGGAATAAAAATCCACCGACTTTCCAGCATAATTAAAGCCAAATGTTTGTTTTTCAGATCTGATTCTGCATGATCGTATACATACAGTAACATGTTATTATCTGCAGCTCAGTGCACACAATCTCTGTGGTTGGATTTTTTTTCTGGTGAATAAAACTTGTAGAAGAGGAAGCAAAGTAATAGCATTTTGTTGAGAGAGCCAACGCAACACTTAAACCTATAATTTCACTCAATCACACCCTCAGGAGTCTGCTGTAGGAAGTATGAATGGACGTACAACAAAGTTTCTAACTTGACCATTCTCATTTAAATTTTTTTTTTAAAATCCAGGTGGAGGTGACCCTGGCTACGATCCTAATGGTATGTTTTATTGTTATATTTTCATTTCTACCATACCATAAAAATAGTTGTTAATTTTTGTTCCACCAAACACTTATATACTGTATTCTGTGACTAAAAACTCTGGTGATCCTCTGACTTTTTATCTAAATCATCAAATCGGAATATTGATTCATCCAGTATTCTACCATCGTAACCTCATTACATTCCCCTCAACCTCAGCCTTAGATGCATAACATGGTAACCATCATGAGCATGTTAGCATTAGCATTCAGACCAAAACTAGATAGCTCTATTGACTATGAAGCAGTTACATGGCCAATGCCTTAAACCTCTTAAACAATAGGATAAATCTATGAAAAACATCTCAATGTTTGGAAATGTAGGATCTGGTGATTTTGGAGCTTGACTCAAACCAGGGTCTAAAGGGCTGCACACTAAGAACGATCACTACTGATGAATGTCATCATTTGATCAACAGTGGTGCCAAGCACTCACTCCAGCTGTGTCAGCATCTTAGGAAAATAGATATTGATGACATGCTGTACGATAGACAGAGAAACAGAATCGGGCAGAAACATGATCTTCTTGGAGGAGTTATAAAAACAAAGAACTGGTGAAAAGATGAGAGGAGTCAAGATAATACAACACTTGTTGACTGAGAATAATTAAATTAATAAAATTTATATAGAGGGAATGATAAACTGCTGAGCAAATTCTCTGCATAGCTGCTTGCCCTCTTGTGCACCTCCCCCAGAAATGCGACAGCATGTGATAGCGACCTATGCTTAGCGACAACACTCATAACTTGGATTGTGACCTGTAGTTTCCCCAATAAACACACTACACTCTTCGGCTGTTGCAGTCCCTCTCGACTGGATGGCTCCTCTTGGATTATACTCCTCCTCTGGAGCCTCTCCTCACTGCAAGAGAGTCTCCACACAGGCACTCTGCCTGTCTGCCATCTCCAGCCCAGATACACAGCTGCGAGCTGTTTTAAGGGGAGAAAGTGCAGCTGGCAATCCGCTCACCACTGCCGGCAATGCGAACACACCAGCGCACATGTATAAATGCTCCCTTTGACATAGGTTACTTATGTAGGTTATACAGCGCCATGTCTGTGTAGACTAGAGCCTGCGTGCAACCATAAATTGACTTTCCTTATAACACTAAAAGCCAAGCTTGGTGGATGATATAAAAGTCCCAGATTCCATTTTAGTCACATCTTATTTTCACTAAATTATTTTCCAAAAATTATAAACCATTGTCAAGATAAAAAAAACAAAACAAAAAAAACAAACACACTGAAATGGGGCCTTGAAAAACACCCAGTTGAAACTGTTTTTTTGCTATTTATTCAGCAAGGAATTTTTGTGCCAATTTTTGTTTTGGATTACTAGAAATAAATACTAGTTCCTCTTAAAGTTTAGAAGGTCTATTTATTCAGTGATTTACTCATCTACCAAAATATAATTACGTTAAATTATTACACATTAATATGTTCAAATGCCTGTGGCAGATATTGGTATGTGCAGTTCATTTTGATTAATCAAAAATCATGCTAATTAATGACCCTGTAAATTCAGATGGATTCTGATTGGCTGTCAGCTTTTCTGTAATCCATCAGGTCGATCTGAAAGTGATCCCAAAGATATCGTTCACCACTGTCGTTGTTTTCATAGTTGTGGTGTGAACTTCACCATCCACTGCAGTCAGAAGGGTTCCTTTTCCTTGTTGGGATGGATCTTGAAATATTCAGATATATTTTAATCTGTCTCTTGTGAATCCTTCAACTTTATGGATACACAATAGAAATAGCTGGAGGGACTCTTCTAACATGTGCATGTGCAGCTACTGTATCTTCAGATTCGATAATTGACACACAGTTGAGTGTGTAAAGTATAAATCTCTCCCTGAACACTGGAGATTGATTTGTGTTCTGTGTTCCTGACAGGTGGAGCTGATCAACCTCAAGGTAAGAGCTTTCCCAATCTTAGTATACTTCCTGTCTTTGTGTCTTTGCTCTGTTGGTATCAGCGTGGGTCTCATTATGTCTTACTGCACAACTCTAAATTCCTTCCAATCTTGTTGGGTCTTTCCTGTTTTCCCATCTTAGAGAAAGTTGTGTTCACGGCTTGTGTTTTGACATACTACCTTGGCATTTTGGTTCATTGTTATATTCGTGGCTTTGAAAGCAGCTCATTACCTTGGTGCCAGATTTGATTGATATCATCTTGGCAAAAAAAAAAAAAAAAAGTCAGTAAAACTTCAGTCGCATTTAGTTTGATTTCATTAGACAAAATGTAGGATTGATTGACAGCTGGCTTTATTTTCATACTGACACATTCTTCATGTTGGTCCCACTGGTCTGGATTCTTTGGCTAAAACCCTGCTACGATTGTGTGTCGTTGCAGATCCAGACCTTCTGTGGGGCCAAATCCTGAAGATGCTAAATGCTAACGTGCCAGAGGAATTGTATATGTGGATTTCCAACTCAAAGCAAACCATAGAACTGTTGTTAGAGAGGGTCTTGGATCTGCTGCATGCTATGCCATGAATCATCACTCCATAAGCTCTGATCGCCTCTTATGTCTGAGGTTGCACTTGTGTAGTTGTTTACAGATGTATGGCTCAAGGTCATTATTGAGTGTCCGATTTTTTTTTTTTTTATAATAAGGTGTTTGTAAAGTCAAGAATCATAGAAGAGTCGTGTTTTCCTGGGTAAGCCAAGATTTTTTATTTTTGCAGTGCAGGTCTAAACTCTGTTAGTAGCATTCATGATTCAGGTTTGCTGGATACACGTCCTGTGCCCTTGGAGCTCTGACTTATGAGCACTCACAGCTGCAGTTCTATTGCCATCATAAAGTGTTGTGCAAACGTTGCTGCAAACCACCGATACATCCACATTTGTACTTGTACCATATTGACATTTCTAAAAAAAACGCGTCATCAAGTTCACATTACATGTTTATGACAAGCCGGTGACCACAATTCAGGCTGCATGCCAACATTTGCTAGCGTGACACTAGTGGATATTTTTACGGAAACCTCAGGATTTTTCCCAGATGGGATTAGGCTTAAAACATTTACTCAATGTAAGTAATTAATAGCTAAAGGAATAAAGAAAGAAAGAAAGAAAGAAAGAAAGAAAGAAAGAAAGAGCTGCACCATATTGGAAAAAACTGAGACGCAATATATATTGCAATATGAAAAAAATATGGGAATTATAAAGGTAGAATATTATTATAGTATCTGTGTGTTTCCTACACATCCTGGGTTCTAAGACAATAGTGAATAGGAGGAAGACAGGATGAGACAGGACCGGATGCTCTCCTTAGACAACTGCGGGAATGTGACAGTGTGAGGGTCCCCATAACCAGGGGCCCTGATCAGCCCTGAGGTGGGCATCAGAGATAAGCTACAGGAAGGAGCCCACACCAGAGGTTAAGAGCTGACTCAACGTATACATTGTCATTTAAGTATAGAGAGACCATCCTGTCCACTTTAGCTGACATCAGCAAAGTTAAGTAACGCACACAAGATTTATTTCATAGAGGATGTGAGGCAGACCCATCCTTCTCTTCTTTCCCATTGGATAGATGTACCTTGAACCCACCAAAGCGACCAATTGGGAGAAGTAGGCGGTTATGGAGAACAGACTTTAAAAAAGGCCCACACACTAGAGAAAGGGGGGTGGCATTTGGTAGAATTCCTAAGATCGAGGGCGTAGGAGTTCTGATAGGGCAGAGGGCAAAAACGTTTGGCATTACTTTGCCCTAGATTGGAGAATATCAGATGTGTGGCCACACTCTGTTCGGATGCTAGGCTCAAGTCTGTTTTAATCCACCCAGCCTTGCCTCCGCAGAATTTTTTATCAACATACTACACGCCGACACCTTTGAGGAAGACAGCCCAGAAACACGGAAAAAGATCTCAGTTATACCATACAAAATGATACAGCAAATGGCAAGTTGCAATTAAATATTTGCCTCCAAAAACCAGCACTGCAAAAGTCAATTCAATATTTGTGGGAGTATTTGTGAAAGTCTCATTTCAGACTTAACATCCACTTGGTAAATAGTCCATTTGGTTTTCCCTCTAACCCCCAAACAATTCTTTTCCAATTCAGTTCACAAGCATGAACAGAAAACAACTCCTGCAATGTGACTGTTGTGATGTCAATGCTGAGCCGATATGTCTTGCATTCCTTGTTACTACATATCTCTGGGTTTCAGAAACGTACATCGCTAGCATATATTTGATTGGTAGCTGTGTTTCAATGGAAAACCTGAGACTGATGTAAAAATGCTTTGAACCACCATTCTAAGACTGGCAATGCTTGCATCACTGAACCACCCAAACGTTTAAAACTAGCAGCGCTGCAAGAAATTCTGTAGCGTTGGATTTAACTGTGTGATTCCAGACTTCCTAGGATTGGGTGTGTACATACATTCCTTTTTCTTTTACTCTCCACCCAGCTCTAATGCTCATCAAGTGCCATGAGTCATCATACACTTCTAGTTTACAGCATTAATATTGCAGTGGAGTGTGAACTCGTTACCTTTCTTTTCAATATGTGGAACAGGATGAACCACATAGACATGTATTAGTGGATCAGATCTTTACTGTAAATAGAATTAATTTTGGTTTTTTGGATGCGTTGTACTGTTTTTTTATTTAGAATAAATGAAGCTCATATGACAGAAATGAGGTGTGTGATTTGGTGAATAGAGCACCCTGCTTTATATAGCATGTGTTTGCATCTTTAGAAAGCAAAGTCATGGTTTGAGAGTGTTTTTAAGTTGTCAGCACACCAAGCCAGGGCATGCCTGGCTCCTGCCTGTGGCCTCAGAGTTAGTTTAATACCTTTGATTCTTGCCAGTCAGCAGCAGTCTGTACACATTTTTAACATACCTAACAATCATCACTGTGCTGTGCTGAGAGAACCAACATATTGAAAGACCGGTGCCTGGCAAAGACGATTTTCTGGCCATTTACAATCCTTTCATTTTATATGTGATCATTTGACCAGGTGAGGGTTTTCCTTTTGGCACTTTTAAGTTTCAGAGTGGCTCTTTGTGCACTTATTGGTAACTTGGTAGTAGCAGGATATTTATTTTCAGTGTTCTGTTTTTTGTTCTTTCTTTTCTTTGCTTTAAGTCTTTATGGAGTTTGGTACATTGCTGCATGCATTATATGAAAGACATGAGATGTGTGATACATTCTGAATAAATGAAACCAGTGGAATGGTCAGCCCTCAGTTCATAATGTGATTTTTAAATTTATGATCCATGCAATGAGGATGGAGACCCGGCTGACCAAAGCAGGCTTAATGGGAAACCGGCAAAGGTCCCCAGACCCTCAGATTTATTTGAAGGTATCTGACATTATGCAGCATAAAGCCACCACAAACCCAAATTAATTAGTCTTAAGCTTAATATTTCTGAATAGCAAAATTCACATGAATGTCGTCTGAAGTCAGAACAACTGGGAAAATCTGAGAAAATGTTGGTACAACCCTAAGACATGTTAGAGACTGAGATCAGAAACATTTCATGTATACAATTTAAAACATTGAATGAGCAATTGAAGATACTGAGATACTATATCTATATATATAAGATATAAGATACTATATATATATATATATATATATATATACACACACACATACTGTGTATAGGGTATGTAACAACATTAACAGTCACATTATATGGAGTACATATGAAAATATGGAAGATATACCCTGATATAGACTATAATTCAACAGTATAAAAGCACAATAATAACAACAGTAGCAATAAATGACAGTGTTGTTATAATGAATGTCAAATAAAATATTGTAATGGTTGTGTTACTTAAGCAGTATCACTTCAGTGATATTTATGGACCTCTTCTATAATACTGTGACCATACACCTGTATAGCAATCAGCTCTCAAAGAAAAAAAATCCTTTTTGCTAGTGTAAACTTTCTTTCCCTGGAAGTACTGTCCGACCAATAACAATCAGTCCCATAAGTAGTTATGAAACTTAGTCCAGCAAACAGAGCAACCCCTTAGTAACAACCTCGCAAACATAAATGTTATCTAGTCCCTGTAGTCAAAGCTGAGTCAGCCTTGAGCTGACGTTAATTCTCTCTAGAAGTCGTGGGATTTCCCAAACTGAGTAAACACCACACTTAGAAACACAAAACTGTTTCACTAGCTCAATCTTGTTGTAACTAAGATACCCAATGAAACAGGACAGATTTAGCTTGATTTCAGTCACATGTGTATTTACTGTCATATGTTATGTCATAGAACAAAACCTGAAAATGTCTTTTAGAAAATACCTACCTTACTGTAGTTCAGGCAACCAAGTGAAAAACCTTTCAAAAAACACATTGAGACACAATCTGTAAATGCAATAGTGAATTATTTCTGGGTTTAGGACTGGTAAGTTTTTGATACAATGTTTAACATTAACCTAGTACTTGTCTGGAGTTACTCTTCTCCACACAACATGATTCTTATATCTAGAAGACAATGGCACACCCATTTATACACTCATATGCAGAAATTGTGTAGAAAACAGTTTCAAGGTGCATGCAACCTAAAAAAGAGCGAAAACAGCTGAGTGTTGAAAGGGTTAATGTTTGTGTGTGTGTGTGATCACACAGAATACAATTCAGCCCCTGGTGTTAATGTGGCATGATTAAGGTGTCCTGTTTGTGTGTGAGAATAAGCTGCATCCACATGCTCAACATTCCCCAGCAGTAAATCACGCTATAGGCTGGTGTCCTTCTTCACTTTTCAGCTTGTTTTACTACCCAGCCAGCGCCCCATTTTAGAACAGAGAACCATCACAAGACACACCTCCCCCTCATGACTCACTGTGGTTTATGCCAGTTAGTTTATTATTCATGCTGCCTTGTGTCTGTTACAGTGGGATCTCTTTGTGTGTGTGTGTGTGTGTGTGTGTGTGTGCTGCCTCTGTGCCACACCCTGCCCTAGAGCTTGGGTGTGTTCGATTTTCAGCCTTAATCCATTTTCTAGGCTCTGTTCTCTCTTTTATTCACAACACATGTTGTGAACACATCATGTGTTGTATATGTTCTGTTTTTTATGCTACCTTATTTGAAATGCAGCGATGCCCGAGAGTGGAAACTTTTTGTCAATACTGTCTAGCTGTCATCCGAAGCTATTGACCGCCACCTTGTGGAAACCTGAGGCTATGGCAGCTCACAGCTTAGAAAACAAGGTGTTTATTTATGAAACTTTCATCAACTATTTATTGAAGAATTACACAAAAAATGCAATTAAGTTCACATTTAAGAGAAGAGAAGTCTTTCCTAAAAGTGAGATAAAAGAAGAACTGATCACATGATTATATATAATTAATGTTTACCAGCACAGGAAATCAAACCAACCTGTCTTCTGCCACCTTATTCTTTTCCTATACCTTAACATGAACTGAGCCCTCCAATATATTCACATGAAGAGGAATTGAATTATGGAAGAATTGTTAAAATGTTGAATAAACAAAAATAAAAGTGGATAGGACATTCATCTGCTGGTAGAAGTAGAGACAACATGACAATGAAGATGCATTGACAGTGCACAGAAAATTCTCATTTTGTTGTTTGCACTTAGCTGCAATGATTAATCAGTTAGTTGTCAACTAATCTGTTACCCGATATATCAGTTTGTCTGATTTCTCAAGGGAAAAAAGTAACTTCTGACTGCTCAGAACACAAACAGTACCACTGAAATGTCTGACTTGACGATAATACAGTATGTGTCGGCCTGTAGATGAGAGGAATGAATGCTAAGTAGCCCTTTTCACTAAGAGATGCCACATTATTGCGGCAGGGGTGGTTTTCAAATTCTCCACCGTTGTTTGTTCACACAGAGCCAAGCGGGTCCAGCGTAAAGATGAACTGCTGTGTAATTCTCAGAGAAACAGTGATAATAACTGAGGGCTCATGTTTTTGTTTGTGCTAAGCTGCAAAGATTAATTGATTTGTTGTCAGTCATTTTGAGAATTGATTAATTGGTTGGGTAGATTTTAAGAAAAATAAATTAAATTCTCTTTGGTTTGTGGACACAAAAAGACAACTGAGGACGTTATTGTTAGCTGCAGCCTTAATTTGCTATAGTGATTTCAAACAAAAGATAAGTCATGTAGTGTGTGTTCTGTTGTTAAAAACTCTGCTGCAAATAGTTGGCAAAAACTACATTAACACTACATTCTGAATTATACACTTTGCATCAGGTAAATGTAAAGTATGTTTGATTTTGTTTGTCCTACAGAAGCTGGGTCAGGACAGATTGCAGGAATTGCCAGCGCCATAGGAGTTGCTCTGTTGGGAGCAGCATCCAGCTACATTGCTTATCAGAAGAAAAAGCTCTGCTTCAAGCTGCAGGGAGGTCAGTACGTTTATATATTTCTATTTTATTGACAATACCATTTATAGACAATAAAAGGGTGACACATAAAAGTAAGTGTAAGAGCAGGTGTTGTCACTGATAAAATGTTCTTTATTTAGGCCAAGATCCAGAGATGGGTAAAAGAAATCATGGCAATCAGTCTGATCCTCAAGGTACGTTTCTTTGTTCACTCCAATGATGCAATGCACATTTAAGCGTTTTATACTTAGAGCGCTTCTAAGACCTTGTCAGCTGGAAGAATTGTTTTATGTTTTGTATGTAAAATCATACTGTTGAGTGTTGCGAGTCTCCTTGCTGTTAGATAAATGTAGTAATCATCTTTACATATCACAGAGATTAGCTTCATGTTATCATTCCACTGTATCTACGAGAAGACGTTTTAAAAGATACTCAAGCTAAGTATCCACACCCGAATGTGTGTGTAGCCTGACACCAAGTGGTCACCTGCAGGTAGTGAACAGACTCAGTTACAAAACATTCACTGTTCTGTGTTTTTCATTTTCAGTGTTCAGCAACCTGCTCAGGACGTCCTAAACGCCCAGTCTGCAAGTCAGTGGCCTTCTCAACAAAACTCCACTTTGTTCAACTTGAACAATCACATTGTTGCCTTTGCTCTGCAAATTTAGACTTTTTATGGATCTTTAAAGTTAATTTTATTAATTTTCTCACTCAACGAACTCAAATCCTCATCAGTGGAGCTGCTTCAGTTACTTCAGTGAGGGTGGTTTTTGCACAGAGCTTCATGTTCATGTGCTTTGTCTGTGTATGACTACTGTACACATTAACATGTCCTTCCCTACAACTAACTCTAACAATCTCTGCAAATAAGTGGGTTTAGTTTAACATAGGTGCTATATCTAAGAAGGATTGAAGAAAGCGTGGGTGTTTTTTCATCTAATCGGCTCAGAATGTATGTAGAGTATCTTTTTTTAGGACCTTAAATCCTAAGAGTGAACCCCCCCCCCAAAAAAAAAATGTGTTGTCATTCTTATCTGTCTCTGCAATATCTGCCTTCATTATTTCTTTTTTGAACCAGCCCTTTAATGAACACATTGGTCTGCCTTAAGCATTTACTCTAACTTCTCAATTAGAAGCAGGTATTCAAGTAAAGGCAGCACATTAATTAAAGGCAGCACGTTAATTATGTAGCAAGCAAAGATGGAATCACTTGAACCATGGCCCATTAACACACATTTCACCAGTAGCTGCTCTCCATTCTGCTGCACTCAGTTTTTCTTTCATTCGCTAGTTACAGCAGTGACTTCTATTTAGCTGTTTTTATTAACCATTGTTAATTAAAGGCACCCTATGGAGTCTTCTTGTAAATATACAATTAGCCTCATGTTGAAACTTGGAAGACTGTGAGAGATACAAACAAAACAGTGACCTTTTCATGAAGACATGCCCCTGAAGACTCCACAGCGAACCTTTAAGCAACTGCTAAAGGAAGTCAAGACTTACTGCAGAAAGCCTCACAGGAACAGGAGGGCTTTTGTCTTTTCGAATACTTTGAATGTAGCAGGAAGTATTGACAGTACCATAACAGCAAATTACAGACACCTGCAAAATGTAGGTAACGGGAAATAACTAAAAAAGTAAAAGCTTGAATTTTAATAGAGAAGAGAAATTCAGAGCAGCAGAGTGGTGAGTTTGACTCGATTACTGTTTTACAGTGGGGTGAATTTATCAAGAGAACCTATGAACACAGAGGAAATATTGAGTTTGCATAACAGAAAATAGCATGAATTCTTAAATGATCAAACAGATAAATAAAAGAGGTGAAATAAAGGATGAAAACATCTTGTTTGAGAATTTACAGTGATGGTTTTTTCAGCTCTAAACAACAAAGTTTCAATTTGTATTGATATAATCATCATGTAACTGGATCTGATTCCAGCAGAAGGAACTTTTTAATGTACCATGCTGATTGTGATGTGAGCAAATGAGGTCAATGACACACAAAGCAGAAACATGCTACATGTATACAATTGTACACAGTTGATAAGAGTGTCATTGTAAGTGAGATGCTTAGGACCTTTTGTATCACATAAAATTGTATTTTACATTATACCTGAGCATCAGCTTTCTGTTTGTTGTCAGTCTGTGCACTGCATTTGTCTTTTCAAAAAGCTTTACATGTTATTTTCTTACAGCTGCTCAAATCAGTGCACCAGATCTTATTCTCAGGGGTTGGTAGACAGCTGAACCAGATAAGAAGAAAATAAGTACTATAGCATTTACAGTCATCCAGTGGACACAAACATGATACCAATGAGCTTCTTTTGTTGCCCTGCTGGATGTGTAAGCAGGCAGCTGTTTGCCAACATGACAGCTTTATAACATGAAATGTGTTTTCACACTGCCCGCTCATGGTCAAAGTAGTGTGATTGCAGCTTTAAGTGCAACATGATACAACCACCAAGTTCTTGCAAAAGTTGATTTATTTTAGAAACATGATGGTATATTTTCTTCACACTGAAATATTTGGCTTGATTTAGGAAAATAAGGTTTTTAGGAGTTATACAGACAGAAAAAGCCTGGTGAGATGGGGATTTTTTTGTGATATCTGTATTTTACCAGCTTCATTACTTAGCTTTGATGCTCCTTTTTGCTTGCTAATGCACTTGTGCAATTATGATCAACAAGTTCTCTGATTTATGTTCTTCATGGTGGTTACCTCACACTCGTTTTATTTGAATCAAAAATGAACACTTCGAGTATCAATGAGTATCAAATCAGAACTGTTGCATTGGGGGATTCTGCTAGGAGAATTGTTGTTATTGCTGAAATATTCAAATGGTTTCACCCTTGTGAGCTGTAAATACTTGAGTATTATGTGTATAGATGCCTTTTGACTGTTGCTTTAGGCTAGATGCTGCAGTGTGCTTTGAGCACCATGATCTCAATTTGAAGTGTATTTTTGTATTCAAACTCTTTTCAGTTTAACAAGTGTAGACTATATCCAGGATTGTTCCTTCTTATGATTGGATCGATGTTACTTTTGTGAGTGGAAGTGTATGTACATGTTTTCAATAAAGTGTTGTACAGTTTATCTGTGTCCGTCATTTTGTTATCGCTTGCTTTATAGATAGTTAGTTTAGGTTAGTTTTTTATTTGATTTTCAATTCAAATGCATTTTTATAATAATTATATTTTTATTTAATCCATAAGACTTAAGGTCCAGTGTTTAGCATGTACTCTTCCACAGAGTTCCCCATTTGGCACATTAATGTTTCTGCAGTAGCCCATGATTGCAATCTGCAGCCATACCACATAATGCCACTAAATTCCACACACTAAAACTTAAGTGTGTAACAAGAGCCTGCAAATGAAAATTCATTTAGATATTTACATCAAATTACTGTTGATTGGTTTGTGTGGGTCTCAAGATGATTGTCTGAGGTGGAGACTGGATTTCAATGAGTTCAAATTGAGTTCAGAGTTGTGTATCATGGAGAACACATTTGTGGAACAATGCACAAACATGTGGAAAGTGAAAGTTAAAACATTGCATCAGCAGATGGCAAGTTGTGAAGGCTGAGCTTGTTGCACAACACTTGGAAAAGCTCTCTTTCTACTAGTTGAATGACCAGTTGACCAAACAGAGGGGAATACACAGTGGGCAGCTCTTTACTCTGTGACTCTGCTCCAGTCATAAACAGAATGGGATATGACTTCATCGCACGCCATTGAGTAGTATTTCATCTCCTCAGTATTTAAGGTTCCAGTATCTTCTGGTGCAAAGGTGCAATCTGCATGACAGACCATCTGCATTGAAGTTCAACAAACTGTTGCCTACCTTGTGGGAAAAATTAAAGTCCTGGATTTGCAGAAGGCACCACACATCAACAATGTCAGGTAGGTGGTTTTATTTAATCTGTGTATAAAATGTAATTGTAGTCTTCTATTGCTGAATTCTATTGAGGAATAAATGGTGCCCCATTTGCTTGTTCACCTTCAGGATAAGTAAGCTTCATAAATAAAAAAACTTGTGTCCCAGAATTACCCTCAGTTTCAGCTGTGAACCTTGGGAACAGAATAGTAATTTCGTTGTTAAATTATACAGAACACACTGTAGTGACCCAGTTTTACTTGAAATATGGAAAGACTCCTCTACACTCAGCTCAAACTGTGTGCCAATTGAAATGTAACACCACACATATCACAGAGATGGCTGCAGACAAAAGGTTACATGCCTCTGCGTGTGACTGCAGGCCAGGAAAATGAAAATCTGAAGCGCCTGTCATCAGTTCACACTAAATGCTGCACATAAGACTGTTTTTACCCTCATGTTGAAAGCATAATGGAAAGAAAAAGAACCATTAGTGGCCTTTTGTGAGAAAATGTTGTAGAGTCTTGCAGTGGAATTCATCTGTCGCAGAAGAAAATAGTTTAGTGTCTGTAGATCCAGACGCTGTGGCTCATAATCAGACGTGAAGGTTTGGACAAATGCAGGACTTAAACTTTTCATTATTCAGAGTTTTAATGTGGGATCAGGACTAGAAATCAAATTCTCCTATTGCCTTCATAAATGAAAAGAGGAAAAGATTATATGACTCTCTCCTGGATGTTGCAGCCACAACTACATGAAACATACTGTTACCTTCATAAAAATTAGAGATTTGATTGTTCCAGCAGGCATTTCGATTTGTGTACCACAGGTCTAAATTATGAACACTGATTATGCCCTACAAGAAATGCTGGAATTGTGCCATCATTGAGTTTATTGTGCATTTCCGTCTGGTGTCCTTTTAAGCAAAACATTGCTGTGGATATTATTGAGATAACTGAAAGAAGGAGCTCACACCAACAAAAGGGAAAGGTGAAATTCAGGAACCACTGCAAAAAACAACCTTTTTTCAGTGATCAAATCTAGAAATCTTGCCATTATTTAGGAGCATTATTTGTAACATTGGTGCTGTAAAATATGTATGAAAACAACAAGAACAATGTATTTTGTTGTTTTGTCTACTTTAATTATCCCAAATATTTCCAACAATGTTAGAAAACCAGAGACATCTGTAATTGTATTCAAGGTAACAGTTCTTTTAATTTGGGCTCCTATGTTCTGGACAGTAAGTCAAGCAATGTATAAAAAAATATGTATCCTGTAAGATTACATTGTGAAAGGAGTGACTGTAAAACAGTGATGGATTTTTTGAGTGTCACAACGCCACAAGTTGACTTGTTTCACTGTGAGGATTTAGTCAATTTGTTCTGATAACCCTTTGAAACTCACATGTTCAGAGATTTTCGACAAATATAATAAATAAACATTTTTAGAATAACTTATCAACTCTAGCTTCAAGCCCTGGACATGTCCTGAATGTTTGATATAGCATATAGCATATGTTGTAGTCCCTAAGAGAAAAACTGCTCTATCCAGTCACAGCTGAAATAGAGCATTTTATGAATGCTGATATCTGTGTAATGTCATCTGACCATTCTTTAGCTGGAGAGGCCTTTGTCACTCTGGTCACCTCAGACTCATACTGCATGGGGGCCATAGTGGTGGCTAAAAGTCTTCAGCGTCATGGGACGACTCGCAGCATTGTCGTCATGGTCACACCAAACGTCTCAGAACAGAAAAGGTGGGTGATGGTTCTGGCTCTGTCTATCTGTGAGCTCCAAATTTCAGCTGACATGGATGAAGTGTTTGTATGAGCTCCTAACCCTGCAGACTTTGTGTCTCATTAGGCTCTCCTTTAGCAATGTGTTTGACGAGGTCATCATGGTGGACATGATGGACAGTGAGGACCATCCCAACCTGTTCATGCTGGGACGTCCTGAGCTTGGCATTACCTTCACCAAGATCCACTGTTGGACTCTGACCCAGTACAGCAAATGTGTCTTCCTGGATGCAGATACACTCGTGAGTCCACTAAGCATACAGTTACCTGTTGACTGCACAATGTGAATACATGTGTGACTGTTTCAAATTGTTATTAAGTGCTGATCTTGGTGAAAATCAGTTGAGTTTATATTTCAAGTCAAATCACTTTTATTTATCTAGCACAAAATCATAACAGAGATAAGCTCTGTCATAACAACAGTGTTCACACAGAGCAGGTTCAGACTGCACAAAAGCTGCCTTTTAACAAGCTGAATGGGCTTGATTGGTTCGGTATATCTACCTGTAGCTAATCTCCCATACTACTAGACCAGTCATTAGTTATATTTCCCCCCTTGGGGGTTAAAGGCTGCAAGTGATCAGTCATCTGGCTTCACACCCAAGCACCGACCTCAGGGGGCATAAAAAAATAAAAAAATAAAAAAAAATAGACTGTTAATCGTAGACAGAGCCATGGTAACATCACCCCCTGCATTTTTCAACAGCCATTGTGAGGCTCCATGTGGGTGGTACCGAACAATCTCTATCTTGGGAGTGCTTTTTCTCCACCTACCTACCAATGATCCAAAAATGAGGTGTAGCATGGGTTGAGCTGTGTGTACCGTTAAGGGTAACTTGGATACTGCGTTTCATGCAGGGCTCCAATCAGTCCAACGAAAGCTGCGCAGTGACAAAAAAAGTTTGACTTTGATATAAAATGACCTGCATATTCCTCCTTGCATAGCCAGTAGAGTGTGCAGACCAGAGATCAAGAGCAATGCAGCTAACTTCCAGTTTAGCTCATCAGTGGAAAAATGATTCAATGGTGCAGTACTTCCAAATTTGTATCTTTATCTTCCCAAAAGTTGTTTGACCAAGTGGATCAAATGCAAATAAATTCATCATTTTGCGGGTTTGGTGGTTGTGATGCTGAAAAAAATGCATCTACCATTTTATATCCCTTTCTTTCATAATACAAGTTGAAGGGAAATGATGTGTTTTTTGATCATCATGTTACGTTGTTGTGACAGAATTTGGCCACTATGTAGAATTGGCTTCAAACCTGGTGCTGATCCTGGGCTTACTCATTACTGAAACACACCCACCTAATATAATGCTATCAAGCTAGCTAAGGCTAAATAACTTGACCACGTGTTAAGTTGCCCAAAACAGCCAGAATAATTTACTGTATTTTACTGTACTTTAAGTGAGAAGATAAATTCAGTTTTTAATCTTAAAATTGTCATCTTCAGTGCCTTATTAGAGAGGGGGCCAGAACTGTTTATATCATGAACTATTATGGTATCAGTATAGCACAGTGGGAAAATAACAGTGTCTAAAAGCTTTCTAACAACCCAGAACAAACCAAGAGCCATAATAATACACATAAGCTGTTTACCCTGAAGAGACATTATACCTTGTTTATTCTTTTTATTCTGTTTCACATATTTTAAACCAGAGCTTTGATCACACTTCAAAGGAAAAATTCCTAGAAACCAACACACAGAGCTCTGTTGAATAAAGCGATCCTGCAGCAAGGCCCAAACTGCACAGATCATCCTGTTCACTCTGTACATCCCCATCTGTTAACATCTGTAGCTATCTATAAATCAACATGCTGTTGGGCCATACATTCATGCTCTGAACTATTGGCCAATGCCTTAGCATCGGTCACTGAAGCCAAATCAATGCCCACACAGGACATGTTAAAAGCATGAGCATCGTTACATTCAGTTCTTTCTCTGTTTGGTCAGTGCAAACATGTTGTCATGTTAGCAGGAGCATGCGTGTTTGAAGACTGAGCTCAGTAAACACAGATGCACATATAGTCTCAAGGTTATACCTGCACTGATGCACATACATCCACAGAGTTGATGGTGGCAAAGTCCACATCATGGACTGTACATTCTACATACTCTGGATTTAAAGAAATAAACTTTTTGTCTTGGTTTATGAATGAATATGAATATGACTGTAATATGTTTATCACCGTTGATGTTATTGATGAGGTCGGGCACAGTGTCACCAGGGTTTTGAAGAACAGATACTCATTGTTTTCTGTCAGTCTGTCTGAATATCTGTAGTACCAATTGAAAACATTATTTCTGAGTTCTGCTCCCCTATACTTCAACTTCACTGCATTTTGGAGACAAATATTGTAATGTATTTATCTGATAACTTAAATCACTAATTACTTTGCAGAATACATGCTGCATAACCAAAGTATAACCAAAGACCAAAGTAGCACCTTATTATCATCCACTGTGGTGCTGCTTAAAAAGCTTCGGGAAGTGGCTCTGCACCACATGACTCGAATTTCAAAGGGAGAGTCTTTATCTTTTTGAAGAAAGAGAGATTACTGCTTGTGCCACAGCACAAGGAAGTGGGTCATTTCATTAAACACAGACAGAGGAAGTAGAGCCAGTTCTTATTTAAAGAATTCTATTTTTGAATAATTCACTTAGATCTCATCGGACTTTATTACTTGGCACTTAATAAGGATTTTAGAACATTTTTCATTTTTTTGATTTAGATTTATGATATGGCATATGGCAATATGGAAAGCCATTTGAGAATTTACATTTACATATCCAGAATATCCAGAATATAAGACATATCCGCCACTATTCAAATCATTAGTCGACTAAGGGTGTTACAATTTTGTGATATTCATGATAATCATGATGTATGTGCACCTTTTATTTATGATTTTATCTGTAACTACTGAATTAATAGTAATTGAGTAAAATTGATCTTTCTGTGCACTTTTTTGAAAGATTTGGTTACCGAGTCTCTCCACCTCCCCACACCCTTATTTACAGCCATATCTCACCTTACTATTTTACAGAGGTGGGAAGTAACAAATACTTGATTACTGTACTTCACTACATGTTACAGGTATCTGTACTTTACTCTAGTATTTCTTTGACTTTCTCTCTCTACGGCTTAACACAAATATCTGAACTTTCTCCTCCTCACAGTTTCAAAACAGGCTTGTAATTATAGTTTGAATGCATTTGAGGGGAATATTTTTACTTGTTGGAACTACATGCCACCTTGCTAACATCACAAGACTGATTTCAGCCAGTGCATCAGTGCACATCAGACACTTTCTCACTTTGCTGCTGCTCGGGATGCTTAACCAACCCAAAATGTGGCTATTTGACATCCTGGGAATGAGACTCATCAACTATAGTTGACATATATTGGGGTGTGTTCAGGAACAGCTGGGACAAATCCCACTGATTCTATCTTTAAGTTTAATGGTCTTTGAATAATATTAATATGACGTGAGCTTCAATAGTAATATCCTTCAGAAGGATACTTTTGACTTTGATACTCTGAGTACATTTCAGAGCCGGTGCTTTATTACTTTTACTGGAGTAAAGAGTTGCTTGAGTATTGCCTTGGTTCCCTTAACAAAAACTTGTGGAATATTTCTCTTGAAATGTTGATTATTTTAGATAATGTCTGCTCACTCTGTGGCAATCACAAGCTTGATAACCTCCAGGTCCTATGTGAAGCTGTTGAAATTAATTATCAATATGTTAACAACCTTTGGTATGTAGGTGCCAAGTCCATCTGCTTGTGTGGATAAAAGGTCAAATTCTGATTGTGTGTTGCAGCACCAGTTCTCTAAACAGAGAAAGCCTTCATCTGGATAATCCTGTTAGAATGTTGTATTTGGGTTTATTGTGTGAAGTAACCCTTTAAAATAGTCAGTCAGTCTCTTCTCTTGGCAGTTGTAGCCTTAATATGTGTGTGTTAGCCACAGATATGCTCTAGCCCACATACCCAGTGGCCACTCACTCGTTAGAGTTTCCCGTTCAGGTTCTGTGTAATGTGGATGAACTGTTCGAAAGAGAGGAGCTGTCAGCGGCTCCTGACCCCGGCTGGCCCGACTGCTTCAACTCTGGCGTGTTTGTCTTCAGACCTTCACTCCACACCCACACCAGACTACTGGATCACGCCCGACAGCACGGAAGCTTTGATGGTAATACATGGCTACGTCTGGCTTCAGAGCAGAGAACGCTGTGTACTCTGGACACTGACAACTCAACAGAATACAATCATAGCAAATTAAAATAAGAGGCCAAAGATGTGTTTGTTCATCGCTTATTACCTTGTATGAAATCAAGTGCTCCATTGTTCAGCGCAGACATATACAATGGCAATATTTAACACCTGAAATTATATGAATATTACTGAAAAATTAATGTTTGTCAGTAGACTGGTAAGAGTTGGCTGTTTGGAGATACATTATGATATAGTGCCCTCTTTTCACAATAAATATATCCCGACTTTCTCCGCTCTGGTGCCCCACTGCATACAGCCGATGCCCTTTTTATTTTATTCGTCCCTGCTCTTTAAACAACTTGAATCCACCACTAGAGGGCTGATTGAACAACTGTTAAAATTTAATTCCGTCCAACCAAATTGTCAGTCTGATGATTTGGTGCACTGCTGTGGGATACTTGTGGGATACTTGAGGGATAATTGCAAAAAAGCGTGTTCATGTATATTATGTGTATATGACAATATTGTCTGATATGTTGACATCTGAATATTTTTTTCTCTGCAATATTGGAATTATACAGAAATTTTAATTGCGTTGGATTCGAGGTGTACTTTCCTTTCAAAGGTGAAATCCACCAACATTCAAATATATCTCCTGATAGAATGATATATGATCGAACATACAGACAGCTCATTTAGGAATACAGTGGCAGTTATTAATAAATGTTTTAAAGGTGGTTGTTCTCATATATTTTATATTTGTTGCTGTCAGGAGGGGACCAGGGCCTGTTGAACAGCTTCTTCAGCAGCTGGCCGGTGGAAGACATCAGTAAACACCTGCCATTCATCTACAACCTCAGTGGCAGCTCCGTCTATAGCTACCTCCCTGCTCTCCAACAGTGAGTGTACCCTGGTGAAGCGTTCCATTGTACCCTCTACTGGGCGCACACAGTTTCCTATATGTGCTTGTGTCTAAACAGACTTCAGGACTTATCCTCTTTGATTTATTTACTGGTCCCTTAGAATTAGCTTTTTATATCTGCAGAGAGAGTCAGTCCTCTTCCACAGAGTCTGCCATATTGCTACAATCACCCAGAATGGAACCAAACACTAGCTCTAGAGGGCTGTTCATCCTTTTTTCTTTTTACCTTTTTGTTTTTAGGGCATGTACCTACTTTCCTGTAGTGAAAGCTGATAGAGGTTTTTTTTTTTTTTTTGCTGCAATCTTCAACCTCACTGCATCTAAATCTAGTCCTTTTAAAGTGCTCAGATGTCATGGACAAAGCTCTGTTGCTCTGTCTCTTTGATCACATGATAACACATTATTAATAAATAATTTAAATGAGTGCAGGGAAAGAAGCACAACAAAATTTAAAACACCTTTATAAAAATGCTTAGACATAAAAACATGGTTAGGGTCCTGTAAAATATCCATCCTGTCCCAAAGCAGTGTGCATCATTTACCACACATTGCACCTCTCAAGCTCACCTTTGTTTGTATCTTCAACCAAATGACCTATGTTTTTTGATCTTGATTGATGACAGAGGTTTGTTTCTGCAGGTTTGGACACAGTGCGAAGATCGTCCACTTCACAGGAGCAGTGAAACCCTGGAGTTCTGGCAGCCAGAGGGACAAAGGCCCCTCAGACTCTATGGGCCACTTTGTATCACTGTGGTGGAAGGAATACCTTCACCATGATTCAACATCATCAGGGAAACAGACCAGTGAAGTATTGGGGAAACAACAACAGGTTTGAACATCTATGTGATGTGAAATATCTCTTCTTTCTGATTGATTGCTTTGCCAGGGGAGCAATATCTTGCCCAAAAGTAGTGAGTTGGTTTGGTGGTCAAATGCTCCTTAACACAGCCACAGTGTAAACCTAAATTACAATTACATAAATTACAATGACGAGTGCCTGATACTGACATTTTTGCCATGCTGCCTTTCGGAAGCACGAGTAATATCACTTCTCTAAACTAATTCAACCACTTCAGAGCATACTGAACACAAACTAACTTTATAACTGCCTGATCACTTGAAAGAGACTTTTGCTAACCAGTAGCCATATAGACCAAGATAAACGCTGGAGTTAACATACAAGCTAACGAACTAGATTTACCAACAAGCTACATAGCTCGACTGCAACATCGTATGGTGAAATGCTCCATTGCAAGTGTCACGTAACCACTGCCATCTTAGCCTTGTAGTTAAAACATAGAAAGAAATATATATCAAGCAGGGGTCCTTACCTGTCCAGCAGAAAAGCAGCTAACTCTGCACTGCTCGAGTCCTTACAAATCCCGCAGCTCCCTCCACCTCTGAAATGACGCTCTGATATTTATCCTAGTTTCATTTCTGGCATTCTTTCTTTTTACACAGCTTTTCTCCCCAACCTAAATCTAAGGTTGGAATACATCGCTTTCATATTTGGACTGGGATACATAACAGCAAGTCAGCAACAGACAGCAAAATTCAACAACTCTAGCACCTAATAGAATAATGCTATAGTGCCAAGACAGCTCTTATTACAAATGAGAACCATTTATTTCAAATGGCATGTCTGCAACTTATTGCATGTTGGTGCTCTACTGTAGAAATGATTCTGTACCTTCTGCCAACTGCTCTGCACTGGCTTCTCCTTTGCCATCACCACCTTTGAACAGCAAACATATGCTTACAGTGTTTTTCCATACACTATAGTCCATACAGTAAGATAGTGTAGCCTATGTCTCACTTGATTTGCCCTAGTATTCATACACATAATAATGGAATGATATAATATCCCATTTGTTTCTCAAATGAATAATTTCTAAAACAGTAAATAAAAAAAAGTGGCTTGTAAATCAGTGATGTTAAAATCCTAATCCTTATTCTAATTTCAAGGCAAGGGCCTAGTAGGCTACATATTTACACTGTGTAAAAGTGTACAGCCTCAAGGACCCTTGGGACCTCACACTGACAAGAACTAGTCTCATAACTTACTTGCAGACGCATCTTTTTTTTAATGGCACCATGGCTGGGGGCTGAATAAATTGGTCAATTTGAGGCATTTGGCCGCGTCATCCTCCAGCGCCTTTCTTTTTTCTCTCTCTCCCTCTCAGCACCACCTTTTCTCTTTCTCTCTTTACCCGGGTTGGGGTCCATCTTCTAATCGTCGAAGCCTCGTCTCCTCTCCCGGTCCACTCACTACACACACACACCGCTGCAGGTACCAGACACACGTCACACACCCCTTCCTCCACACGCTGTCTGTGTGGTTGATATGGACTGTTGGGGCGGGTGTTAATCGAAACAAACCAATCGTCTTGTCCTCCTCACATGCTACTGGCCTGAGTGGCCTCTGATTGGCCTGGCCTGCCTCTCTGACTTAGAAAAAAAAGTCAGATAGACTCGACGCCGGCTGACCGGCAGCCTGTTGAAAATAAATGAATAAATAAATGAGAGAGAGAGAGAGAGAGAGAGAGAGAGAGAGAGACGCAGGCCAGCAGGCCAATCATAGGTTGGCGCTTCGGGAATAGTCCCGGTTCTCCCCATGGCCAGCATATACGCGCTCGATTGACACTTCTCAGACACTCCCCTTGGCTCTGATTAGTTGTGTTGATTTGGGAGCGGTATGTTCTTGCAAGCCAAATAAGGGCCACTGGGTGGACCCACAGACAGTGGATTTGTTCACAGGTGATTGGTACTTTATTCTACCGACAGATCATAATGATAATTTTAGCAAATATGACAAACAAAATAGTTACAGCTTTACAACTTTAGATGGAATATGTGATTCGAGTTATTGTAGCTTGGTTTTTTCCTACTTTCAAAGGTTAAAATATCTGCTGTGAAAAGAGTCTAGTTGTCTTAAAGTTGCTCCGTTGTCATGGAGAAAGGTCGGTTGTCATCACATGGTTGAAACATGGAACTTTGGTCATGTGATGGGGAGATGGTAACCCTGAGCGTGAGGCTGAATGAACACAAGAAGCAGAAAACCACAATCACATGTTGCACTCCAGACAACTCAGGACTCAAACATTTTTTTCAACTTGCTATGGACAAAATGTACAATGAAACACCACTCAACTACAATTATAACTAGGACCTCTGTTTTTAACTAGAATGTAGAAATTGCATCTCCTGGGAAGAGGTCAGAGGTCATGGACCAGGAGTCAGTAATAACCAGAGAAAGAGGAGGATAGCACCAGCTGCTGTCAAGTGATTAATGTTCCATACTGAGGTACTGTGATGACAAGTGAACCATCCTCTATAAAACTGAGCAAATCAGGACTGTGTTGAAGCCTTTTTCTCCACGTGTGAAGTTGTCTGTGGATGTGTACAACACTCAAGTGACCTGCTGTGCTCTGACTAAAATATTCCACATTAAACCATAACTGAAACAGCATTAAGGAAGTGGATGTGAATCAAATCTCCATCATCCCTATAGTTAGTGCCCCATTAAATCATAATCTCCGAACCTTTCTTTGAATATGCTGTAGACTGCAGAGAAATATGTGTTAAAATACCTTAAAAAAAAGTGTACACAGTTAAAATGTTTATTGGTAGTTGTTTAACCGATGAACCCCATGTAATGCTTCTGATTTTAAATGAGCTATTCAGCAGTATCACTTCGTGTTGTGTGGGAAGTCAACCATGTGCCATGTTGAGTGAATGCTCTGCAGATTTTCACTCCAAAGCACTCAAGCAGCACATTTCACTGATGACTTCCCCCTCTTTAGCTGAAGCTTTGTTAACCAGTCACATAAGCTGCTGCAGAATTTGGCTGGAACATAAATATGCAGACTGGCAGCCAAACGCGACACATGACTGCCCAGCCTTGGTATTGGTTTTCCTCCCAACACTCAACATCCTCCCTTGTTTTGTAGGTCCAAGAAGCGAAGATGCCATTTAGAGAAACCCTGGATGGCTCCACTTCACTGCTCGCACATTTTTCACCCCGCCCTGAGATACTTCAATCACCACCTCAACCAGAGACTGTAAGATGAGGCACCGAAATATTGATCTGTTTACTTTAGCATAGCTATTATTTCGTGTTGCTGTCAAATACTGACACTTTGGGATTGTAAGTTCGGTTGGCCACCAACCAAAAGGATCAGTATTTAAGTTGGGAATAAAACCTGAAAATCAACTATTTTACATTTGTGTTGGTTAAATAGTCAGTAGCTCTACAATGAGAGTGTTAAGAATGTGTCAGCTTATGTTTTGTTCATTCTTGTGTCTTGGTGCTTGGTGCAAAAACACAAAATTCCTACAGAACCTCCATGATCTCGGGTGTTTGTGAAACTCCTACTGTTTTTTGTGCAAAGTAAAAAAAAAATTATAATTTTTAAGAAGTCACTATGAGCTGCAATAATGCAGCTCTATTTACACATTTTCACATATTTAATAATACTGGCTAACCAACCTCCTAATTCATTTGAGTGTCTAAAAAATGTTAGCATTTTTGCACCGCTGGTTTCACATTCTGGAAACGCGTTAGCTTAGTGTAGCACAATGACTGGAAGCAGAGGAAAACTGTAAAACGAACAAATGGCCCTTAAAATGAACACAGTTCATTTGAAGTCATACATGTTCTCTGAAGCCAAGTCAGTAGTCAGTTGAAATATTTGCTTATAAATCCATTCATTAGCCTAATGACCGACCTTATTAGCATAGCCTCTTGTGTTTATAATATATCATGGTGATTATTATGGTGGGTTATTAGGCAGCTCAAGTGCCTCTTGTTAGTTTCAGTAGATGAGAGTGTTAATTTATGAGTATTTCTGCTTGACTGCATTTGACTCCAGCAGAAGAAAAGAACACAGGGACACAGAGCCTATTATCTGCCACAGGCCTCTGAGCTTCTCATTGCATTCCTGTCATTTGTTTAATTCATTTCAACTTGATGCATTGTGTTTATACAAGCTTGTAAGATTAGCCCGAACAGACACACACCCTCCAGTATGACAACAGCCATGAACATACATCAACAGTGTTATCAAGTACTCAGCAGAGAGAATGGAGCAGAACTGAGTCTTATTTAAACCTCTGCTACTGTGTGATTTGACTCCTCGTAGCATACAGCCATTACTGTAGTGCATTCATGACTGACATGACAATGGTGTGTGTAGTCTTCCCATGCAGATGACACATCACTGAAGAATGGGTCAGCAACATCTGATGACAGACAGACAGCAGAGATCCAGGAACCAGAGGAGTTGGAGGTCAATGACGGGGCCTTGGACTCAAATCCTGTATGTAAACCTGATCAACAAAAAAAATTAAACTTCCTTGTAGCAGCCTTTCGAAAAGTAACAATCCCACATCTGCAGCATTTTAATGTCAGTGCTAATGTTAAGAACTTTATGTGCTGGATATATTGGGCAGTTTAATCAACACTCAGCATTGTATATTTGATATGCTTTACATATGGAATACTGAATATTAACTGGTAACTAAAGCAGTCAAGAAACACCACAGTGTTCTTTTAGCTTGAGGTGTGTTTTCAGATGTGTGTCTTGCTGTATTTGCATGATTTTTTTTTTAAACAGGCATCAGATGAGTTCCTCGAATGACAGCAGTGATGATGTGACTGTTCATGTTTACTCTTCTAAATGTGGCTCCTTCTCCACAGCTCCACTTTAGTTTGGTTTCAAAAGCTCAGCGCTAGGTTAGGAGCATATTTGGGGATATGGGGGTGCATAAAAGCCATTATCATACCAAGATTTTGATGGAACAGTCATATGTGTGCTTTTCTCATAAAAAAATCTTAATCTTTCAATAAAGGATATTACTGTTATGTTTAATGACACACCCCATAATCCTGATTAAGTGTCAGTTGTCCCCCCATATACATAACTGTCCTCCAGTTGCACTTTCCAACAGAGAGCCATTTATAATGGGTTTACACATTGATGCTTAGTCAAACTGAATAAATCATTCACTTTCTTAATAATCAGTAATTTGCCATTAAAAAAAGTGTTCTTTCTTTACAACAATTGATCAAGTCTGTTGTTATGAAAAAAATCTGTCTTAAGGACACTATTACTTATCTATAAGGCATTAGTTAATGATTTATTGCCATTAATAAAGCAAAGAAATAAAGAATAATGTCAATCCATAGATTCCAAGATTTGAAATGCTTGGCGGCACATTCTGAGAGCCTGAAACTAGAACCTGAAGTTCAGCCCGAATTCAGTCTGATGTTTCTTGTGATAAATTCCCTTTAAAGACCGATTTGTTATTCTCCCCACTTCATCATCGCAGAAGGCTGCAGAAACGGAGACAGAGCGGCTGGAGCATCGCAGGCAGTGGGAGGCCGGGCAGGTTGACTATCTGGGCAGACATGCCTTCGAAAACATCCAGAAGATGCTCGACCGCTTCCTTGACTAACCCAAACCGACCTGAGTCCTCTAGCTCGTTTTAATTTGCTCCGAGGTCGAGTTCAGCCCTGAGGTCAAGTTCAGCTCAATAGTGATAACATGACTGAATATCTGGGCTGTGATGTTGGGATTTGACATGATGTGATGTTTCATAGGCAGACACAAATACAGCTTTCCCTACCACATTCCAGTGTGATGTATACCACTTTGAGACTGATGGGGGACTTAAGCCACTGTAGCAGTTCTCACTGAGACTGATAATATAACCACATACATTGTACACTTTGGGGCTCCAACACTGATTCATGTCACTGTGAATAAACTCTATACACCAATATTGGGCCATGCACCAAACTCATTGTACGGTACCTGATGAAAAAGTATTGGTAAATGGCTGTAAAACTGTTTTTTTTACAGAGTTGAGGTTTGATTTTTGTCTTGTGTAATTTCAATTGTGCATTAAACGTTAACACATGGCCATATAAAAGGATCAGGCTGGTTTTATTCTTAAATTTGGTCAACAAATCCCATGAAGAGAGCGACACCAATGATCATCATTGGGGACTACTTGCAGCAGGCGATAAATCCATATGTGGTGCTCTAGTGAATATTTGGGGCAGCAGGATGGTGTATGTGGGATTGAGTTTAAAATGAACTACAGTGTTTGTGTGGAAGACGCCACTCAGTGCAACAGAGTTGCCCATTGATTTGTTTTTAGTAGTGTAGATACATATATACATACACCTTTGTCTTCAGGGCTTAGTACTTGGTAGCATTTCCATTAACTTTTATAACTTCAGCAAGTCGCTTCGGATAGCCATCAATGAGCTTCTCACAGTAATCCTTTGGAATTTTTGACCACTCTTCCTGGCAGATTTGGTACAACTCATATTTGTCGGTCTTATCTTACGGACTTGTTTCTTCAGTTCACGCCACATATTCTCAATTGGACTGAGGTCAGGGCTTTGTGAAGGCCACTCCAATACTTTCACCTTGTTCTGCTGAAACCATTTTGAAACTAATTTTGCTGTATGTTTTGGATCATTGTTGTCACTGTTGAAAGATCCAATTTTGACCAAGCTATTCCAAGTATTGCACTTTTCTCATGATTCCACTGATCTTCTGGAGTTCCCCAGTTCCTGACGCTGCAAAGCAACCCCACAACATGAGACTTCCTCCACCTTGCTTGACCGTCGGGATGGTATTGTTGGGGTTAAAAGCTTCACCCTTTCGCTGGAAAACGTATTACTGGTCATTATGCCTAAACAGTTCAATTTTCGTCTCGTCCGACCATATGACACTCTTCCAGAAGGCTTTATCCTTCTGCTGGTACTCTTTTGCAAACTTCAGCCGAGCTTTTCTGTGTCTCTCTTTGAGTAATGGCTTCATGTCGATGGAGAACTCTCTTGACTGTGGACACTGAGACATTTGTTCCTGAGGCAGCCAATTCATTGCAGATGGCTTTCTTGGTGGTCCTGGGGTTAATTTTCACCTTTCTGACCAAAAGCTTTTCATCTCTAGATGTTAATTTCCGTTTCCTTCCAGACCGTGGCATTACGATTCTCCCAAGGTGCTTATATTTGTGGACAATTGTCTGAACAGATGCCCTTGGTACATCAAGCTGCCTTGAAATGGTCCCAAGAGACGAGCCTGACTTATGCAAGGCAACAATTCGCTCCCTGATGTCAAGGCTGTATTCTTTTGACTTTCCCATTGCAAGTCTCGAGTCGAAATGCAGTGTGTGTAAAGTCAACCTGCTTTTATACCCCATAATTTCTACTTTCTAATTTATAATTTCGACTTTTACACAACATGAATGAACACCAGACTAAAGGGATGATTCCATGAATGATTGCACAACCTGATTTCAACTAATTTACTGTTAAATAGGCCAGACAAGTGGGTGTATGTAAACTTATGAACCACAAGAATCTGAGGTCATTTGGGGAAATCAACTAAATATCTATCTGAGGTCAAAAATTCAGATCTGCCCCTATTGGCAGAATAATGAAGACACTATTATTGAATAACCACATATATGTCTTCATTCAAATTGGGTGGCAAATTGGGTTAAAGCTGACCACGACTGTATATATATATATATATATATATATATATATATATATATATATATATATATATATATATATATCTGGAATGACCTAAGCTAAGTGTTAGCATGCATCCTGTTTGAAGTGGGTGCATGAGCTGGACTGCACGTAGATGGTGTAAATAACATCTTTGTTATCTTTATTTAGTTGTTCTGTGGTCTACCAAATTTCACTCGGCTTTCCATCAATATGGGGGCTAGGAGACAATGACTGGATTTTCATTTTTGGGTAAAACTCTAAGTGTAGGCAATCTTCAGGAACATTCCTGAAGATTACATTTATATATGATTAATAAAAGTAGTATCCTCTTTGATGTACTACTTTACACAAGTCAAATAATTACTTGAAGTTAGTGATTCAACGACTGTAAACTGTGAATGTTCCACTCATGGCACACACAGGCACACACAGAAATTCACGTGCACACACACACACACACACACACACACACACACACACACACACACACACACACACACACACACACACACACACACACACACACTTTTTTCTGCTTGAGACTGTGTCTCAATTCTTCCATCAGGGGGCACTGTGCCTCTTCTATCGGAACTGCCCTCATCATGGCAGCAAATCAGAGGCACAGGAACACAGATTAATAAATGTCTGGCTGCAGTCAACAGTATGCTGTGTGATCCTTATCCACTGGGCACATGGTGCATGTAATTTTCATAGGTATTCCTCCCATAAATGTTGTGATGTAGCATTGGAAGATAGTGTGCTGCATATAAAGCAAAGGTAGGAGGTGAGCTGGGGGCAGGCTGGTTCTTCAGTGAAAAGGCCTACTCTGATGACTGCTTTGAGAGGCGACCTAGCACATCACTGCTCTCGGCTGAGCAGCTCCCGCTTGACTCTGATTCAAAGTGTGAGCACAGATTTGGGATAAGTTGCTGGTTTCACTTGACCACCTCGTTCATCAAGCCATGAAAAGGAAAAATGAATCAGAGTTCAGTCCATGCAGACACAGACATCCTGGTGGTGTTAGAAACAGGTTGACTAACAGCAGAAACACAGATATCTTTAATTGGGACTCTACTGTGTGCCATAGATGCCCAAGAGGCGGTTTTATTCCTGCAAATAGACGACAGCTGAGCTGACTTTCAAGCTTTCCTCTCAGGTTGTGGAGTCTAATTTGTGTTGTATGTGATTTAGCATAAATCTGACCTGTCAGCAGGGGGAAGTTGTTCATGTCAGCCTCTTAGTGGTAATTATAAGTAGGGGTTGACAAAGTGTGTCGACACATGCTGCAAACAATGATATTACTAAAGCAAGGTTGCAGTCCAGGACAATCAAAGGCAAAATTTCAAGTACATTTATAATTAGGAAAGATAAGTAATAAATTTATGTTTCAGTGAATAAAGTGGGCTAAAATGGTTACACAGCATGTCATACCATACACAGGGCAGGGTATAGACCTGTTCCATGTGAATTGATTGCCATTTTTCTGCCATGTACAGCTAATTTATGTGTGTCTAACTGTGCTATATATGCAACATGTTCTCACTCTGACCACATCAAATACAGCAGCTTGATCAGCTCTACCAGACTAGAAGAAATGTTACAAGTTCAGCATGGAACTCCATCCCTTTACTTGCAGTCTGGATGATACAGTGAGTATCATGTCTTGTTATGCTCGAGTGGTGTCATTAGGACTAGTTAGCATGCTATCTTTTCAACACAACAATTATTTCTTCACATGCTGTTGATAATATTATTGTTTGACGTTTTAAACTAAAATTCTTACAGATAGCTCATCAAATGTTGAGGCTGGCATATGGCACTGGCAAAATAAAAATAAATTGTTATATTAATCCAGCAAGGACCTGCTGGGTCTTGTGATGTCTGATCCAATAAAACATGAATGGAGATTTTTCACTGGCTTTAGTGAAAGAGCTGCTTTGAAAGCACAAATAATCATATTAGTTAAAAAAATCTTTACGAGATGCCAAATAATCATTGAAGAAAACAGCTGTGTCCAAGTAAGTAAGACTGATGGTGCATGAAAAAGTTACGGCAGCGTTTTGGATTACACCTCCATACAGTAGTGGGACTGAGACATCCTGCAGTGCTCCAAGACACTACATTTTTCATTTTTCGTAATTCAACTAAACAACTTCTATTTTCAGCTGTTCCTGCCACCCATACTTCCCACACCACCATTTTTTTTAAGTTAAGGCTGAGATATCCCTATCACATCACACATCTCCTCAACTTGTTTGATACATGGTGCTAACAATTACCAAATGCTGAGGAGAAGTAAAGGAGGGCATGATTATTTATTTGTATAGTGAGTCACAAGCAAAGGATAATTATATTTTAAAACTTGAAAAAAGCCCTCTAGATATGTCTAATGGCTGACTTCCAATAGAGCAGATGTTTGAATACACTGTAGATGACTGTTGATACAAGGACAGTTAATAGCACGTGTCTGGTTTATAAGCTTATAAAACTAAGACATTTAAGATTAAGAGAGGCTTGTGGAGCAGCAGAAGAGGGGAAAAGCTCACTAACAGTGGACATCAAGAATAGCTATTAGCCAGCATGCTACATTAACTGAACTTTAACATATTAAATGCTGCCTTCATGTACAGCTGAACAAGATTTATAGTAGTGCTATTACATGCTAGGAGCTCCTAGAGGCTGTATTTAAATGCACTGTAGCTACATGTTAACATCATAATGCTAACGCACATGATAACAGTGTTATCATTTGGCTGTTTAGCAGATATAATGTGCACCCTGTTGTTAGCTAATTAGAAAAGTTAACTGTGCAGCTAACAGTTTAGACTGGGAGCACAGGAATCACTGCAACACAACAGACATCATAACATCAAAACTGTTATTTCTTCACATTCTGTTCATTCATGTGGTAAAATTTGTATTGTTTTAAACTAAATTCATACATTGTGCCCCTTTAAGCGTGTTACAGTAGCAAACAAATATTTACTTATTAGCATTAAACACAGGTACTGCTGAGGTTCATCAAAATGTCATTAGCAATGCAGCCATAAACCAAAGTTTTGAACAAATTAAAATTTTGACCTGCCTGCAGTTCATCCTCTGGGGAACATGGATGTCTGAACCAAATTCCATGATCATCCATCCAAATGTTGTTGAGATATGTCACTAAACATCACACATGTCAGCCTCACAGAGGCACTATGTGAAAGGTCAAAATCAAAGACTGGCAAAGTCAGAGCCAGGGTCTATTCTCTGGAGACCATGAATGTACTTACACAATGAACAATAGCTATTAAGATGTTTTGGTGTGCATCAAAGCTGTGATCATCCAACAGTTCGACTGAAAATGTGATCACCAAATCCACAGGCCTAGTATGGAGATAAAAATGTTCAGATATTGTGACCAAATATTGTCAGCAAAAAATTACTTCCTATTTCTGACAGACTCCCCTCACTGAAGTAGACAATGTTGGCCTCCACAGCAACTCGAATGCAAAGAAACATTAGAAGATAACAACAATCTACTGTTTGTTTGAATGGAATCGTCAAATATATTACTCACTGAGAGCTTTCAGTCCCTCTTACGTAACCAGACCTGACCACACAACACACTGACCACACAAAAAATTTCCCCACACTGACCCAGTCTATTTGTTTTGACAGTGTGGGACTGACGCCCATATGTGCTTTCAAGAAATTCCACCTTTGTCTGGCACTTAAACACAAATCTCCCAGAGGATGACACTGAGTGCCATGCTTGTTCAAATAACCAGGAGCTACGAGTGCAATTTGGTCTAGACTGGTGAAGCACCTGGGATCTATTTCCTCTGTCTCACTCTTCACTTGTTTATTCTTTATTTTCAACAACAGCATGCTCTTTTAGTGTGTTTAGATGGGGAAATAGTCCCGCTAATGTCCCCATCTGGAACTCCTCTGTGGCTTGATGAGTAAAACTGGCTCACTGTATGATGGAATGCTTGAGATTGGGGAATGATTGTGGATTAGGCTGTGTGTGAGATCGAGATCAATGGTTAAAGGAAGGAGGGACTTTGTTTGTGTACGTATGTAACTTACATGTCCATGCTAGCCGATTGTGTTCAGAAACACCCAATGTCCACAAGATGGGACTGTGATAACTGTCAGAGTGTCCTCCATATGTTTTGGGCTCAAAAGCTTTGCTCATCATGTGTGGTAGCTGTCATATGATTCATACTCAAAGGCTAATTAGATCAGCCGTTCAGCTTGCAACCTCAGATTCTAATGACCCACAATTTCTGCAATTAGCTTATTGGGGATTGTAAGAATAATCACAGTCAGCTGTGGAGGGAACTCTGGTCTGTGCTAACTTCAATGCTACTGTTGGGGCAGAGCAGCTGGGTGGAGTTTGTCCTGCCAGTGGTGGGCCGTCTGAAACTGGGCTACAAACCAAACCAGATTGTCTCAGTTGGACTATGTGCACTCTGCAGTTCAGTTGACAGATGCAACTTCTACATCGTTTGAGTTGAATTTGTTACCTGTTGTTTTGCTAGGATAAATTTTTCAGCAAGCTCATAAAAGAAGATTTCGGAGTGTTTCTGCTATCGGGTTCCAGAACATCAGTCATCATTCTGTGTATTCTCGCTAACCCAGGCAGAATAAATTAAACAACATTCAGCAGCATGTTGGCCTACAGATACGGTCACATCTGCCCATTGAGTTTGACACTGATTCCCAGAGTGGGAGATGATCCAAAGGTCCAAAGTTTACAGCACAGCTGCTGGAACCTGAGAGATTCATTGGGAAAGTCATGGATCTGTCATACTTTTGAAACAAAGTGGGTGAAATATTGTGACATTCAAGAAACAACATTTTTGAGATTTGAATTCTAAGGCTCTGAGTGACAAGGAAAGGCTCTTATATATACAATTCTTGGTCACATATTGACTTACCTCTAAGCAGAGGTTTGTCAAACTGAGGGTTAAGCACTCTCTGTAGTATTATTGTCCTTTTATAATTTTTTTTTAACTAGGTAGCTTACATTACATTGTTTTTGCTGACTTGTGTATGGCAGCATGATGTCATATGATTTCCAAAATGTAACTAAAGTCCAGCAGTGACGTTTTTGCTCTTGGTACAGTTCCTCTAATATCAGCGCAGACTGTGAGGGTAGGAGCATGGGTTTGCTAATGTTGATGTCTTGCTTCTTAAAGTTAAGTTGTGAGCGAATCTTCATCCAATAAATCCCAACAGCTAAAGATGTCATGTCGGAAATGTCCGGTCGCCATCAACAACTGCTGATGATGAATGAAAGTCTTAAAGAATTGTCTCATTTCAAGATTTCAACCAATAACTCTGTTCTGAGGGGCAAGAAAGCACTTTTAAATCCTTGTTGCTAAAAATAAATGTTACTTACAAAAGTAGTAGAGGTTTGATCCCCAGTCCTTGAAAGACAAGAAGGAGAATACTGTGGTTGGCCGAGATTGTTCCTTGGAAATCCGAAACTCTAACATGGTTGGTAAAACGTCAGTAGATTGAACTCTACACAGTCTGGCTGATTTACTGAGCCAGAAAATACCATCAATACCACAAAATTTCAACTCACCTCTTTTCAATTTAGCATCTTATTTACTGAGTCATTTGGTTTGTGAAGACAAGCATTCATGAAGACAGCAAGGCACCCATAAAGACACAACAAGCAATAAATCACACTTGGATTCTCACACTCAAATCTGAGCCCGATGAAAATGTTGTCAACATCACAGCTGCCATGGAAAAAAAAGAAAAGGGGTTCACTCAGCGCTGCTTTCATTACCAATCTCCGCATCTACTCTGTGTTCTCCTGCACTGAAGAGAGAAACCAGACGTATTCTGATGGAGGGGTCCTTTAAACTTTTCCTCAAATTGTGTTTCTCTGCTGCTCAGACATGAGCAGCGCCTTGATGTTGAGATGTATTGACTGTGGAGCTGTAGGACACAGATTCTACATAGCCAGAACTCCCTTGTGCCATCTTTGATTCATCAATCAGCTACAACTCTCCCGTCATTTATAGATCATAGTAGGTTCCCTCACTGAAGCTTCTCTTCATTTTGTTGCATCTGGGCTGTAGTGGATATTGATTAACACTAATCCCCTACAGGGGTGACTTCTTTTTAGTTTCCAATGATGCCTATTTCCTAAAAAGACCATCTGTAATCAGAGCACACGAGCACAGGAAAGTGACTGTTCATATGATCATTGGAAAATCTGAACAGTGTGGCATCACTTACTGCTGATGACTGTTTCTTTCAGTTAGGAGAGAAAACAGGTGGGCGCAAGATGTGAACTGTTCTGAACTGCATTCAAACCAGTTCTGGGTGACAAACAGACAGCTTTATAGCACAAACAGGTCATGACAAAGAGGAGGGCCATGAGCAATCTGGTCCAGCTGTCAGGCTTGTTTAACCCTTAGTTGTCAGGATGGAAAATATTGATTTCATCTGCAAGAAGAAAGATGTTAGCTAGATGAGGCAGGTTTAACAAAGAGGGTCACAGACATTGGAATTTCTCAAAGTGTGACTCTTTCAGGTCAAATCTGCTGAACTAATTTGGGATTTCCTCATGGCTCCAGATGTTTTTTCTTCTGGAAGATAAGACTGTGGCTGTATTCCCAAAGTGATGATTGCAAGTTTCTAGGTTTCATGAATAATGGTGACCTACTTCCTTTGTCCAAAACTTACATTCAAATTTGAATATTTTCATTTTGAAAAAAAAGGAAAACACTTCTATTTCTGAGTTATAGTTAAAACATTTAATAGATGCAGTGGCAAACATTCCTGAGTCATCATTTCTCCATTCTTATGCTTTCCAATAATAATAAAAAAGGTTTTGTTTTTGACTTCGAGATTGTTAAAAACAGGTGAAAATCTTTTATTAAAATATGGGTAAATTACTATGCATCACAGCTTGTCAAAGACAAATAATTAACAAATGAGGACACTGAACCTGCTGTATCAGCATTTTTCAGAGGCAGAGTCAAAGATGGCACACGTTGCAGTTATGGGATTATCTGACTCCACTTATGCGAATACACACAAAATGTTTCAGATGGGCTTTTATGAAAGGCACTGAAGTAAAAAAATAAAATTGCCTCTGCCATAAAAAAAAATCTTAGCAGTTTATAGTTTCAATTGATTCAATAATAAAAGTTGAATAATATTTTCCAGTTAGAGAATACTAAATTATGAAATTCTTCACAACTTGACATAATTGGCCATTGTCAGAAAGGACTGTACTTCAGCAAGTCATCAAAACCAAGCTTCATATAGAGCTGAGGATGCTACAGAGAGTCTCTGCTCACTGCTCAAGACATGATCAGACAAATCACTTGTTTAAATGGGAAACATCTGGGGGCAGAGTATGATGTAATTGTGTAGGCTGTTCCTTAATAATCACTTGCTGTGTAGGAAAGGGAAATAAAATACCTAGAACTTGGATTGTCAAATTTGCTTCAGACAGAGTGAATAGTTTATAAGATGTATAACGGTGTATTATTACCTCCAAGCAGATTTTGCTTTTTTTTCTTTATTTGTTTCCAAAAGTCTTTGGTCCAACGTGTATCTTACAACAAATGCCATGCCCATTTTTACCCACACATATTTTTTTCTAGTCATTTGTTGCACTTGTTTATAACTCTTCTAAATTGATTAAAATCTAAAAATAATTTATAAACTGAAGTTGACAAATTACAACTTGACAAAAAAAAATATTTTCTTGCTTTACTTCTATTTTAAATGGCCTACTCTTTTTCTCATAGTGTAACTGGTTAACAAGGCGTGGTCTTTCTGTCAAATTGCCATGATTCTTCAACACACTGTAAAAAAGGTTTAGATGATGCTTTGGTGCATGAAGTTACTTCAGGGGGTGGTCAAATTACTCTCGCTAATATTTCGAAGGTCAAAAATGTAAACCTGACTGAAAATAGAGACTATCTATCTATCTATCTATCTATCTATCTATCTATCTATCTATCTATCTATCTATCTATCTATCTATCTATCTATCTATCTAAACATATTGTTTTGCAAAGAAAAAATAACTTTTTAGTTTACGCTGATTGATGACAATCTACCCATAATTCCAACGGCGAACCAGTCAGCTAACTATGGTTTATGAAACATATTGTCCAGTTATGTGTATCATTATCCTAAGTGTCTGCGGTATCTTATAAGCCACAGTAGAAAGATTTGATAAAGAGCAAGATACTCTGATGAACCTTCCAGCTCAAAAACTGCTGGAGAAATTGCAGAAGGTGAGGCTAATGTGCCTAACATGAGCCATGCTCCAGCTGCTGCCAACATGTTAATGCGTGGCACTACATGAATCCTTACACTTTATTCTAGGTCCACTTTAACATGCAACAGATTATCAAACAATACATGCAGCAAGGGGTCCCTGCCCTGTCTCTCTGCCACGATGTCCTTGGCTTTAAAAATGTTAAACCACCGACTTTGTGGTGATTATCATATTATACGGAAGAATTTAAGGTCTTGTCCTGCCTTTGTGAAGGAACTTTTTTCCCAATTTATGCTCTTTAAGTACACTCCATAGAGTAGTAACAAAATTCCACAAGATAGTAGCTATTATTGATTCTTAGTATGGTAGGACTGCCGAGACACATGTTTTTCACCTGTGTGGCCCACCTCCCTGAGTGATTTGAAATATTTAGGAGTTTAGAAATGTGCCCCTATATTTTATTTTATTTTTTCCTTTTGGCCTGCCCATAGCCAATTCATTATTATTATTATTCACTATGCATAAGTGCTATTTACTTGTGGGATGAGGGATCATTTTCAGACAACAATAACAGTCATTAGCCCAAACACAAACAAAAATACAAAAACTGAAAGGTGACCCAAAATAGTCAACAGCATAGGCAAACTGGGACATATGACTTTGTCCAACCAATGCATTAATGTAGTCTGTTTTCCAAAAGTATTTCATGGCAAACATTGCTATTATGCTCAAAATTTGAAGTCCATTTATATTTCCCAGTGTTGTGGATTACCCACAAGATTGTAAAAATTATAAACTGTGGTGAACAAGATACTGCAAAATGTGGCCTCTATACAGGACACAGTCAAAGCAAGTTTCAATCATGTCATTATTACATCATTGTGACAGCAGTTTTTACAACATTTTGATCATCAAAAACAATAGCTGTTTTTAATTAGGCAGTTGCTTGGGCATACAGTATTGAAATGGACATAATGGACAGTGAAATTCTTCAGAACACGTTGAGAAATGTAGCTTTAGAGTCTATGCCAATGGTGTTTCTGGCTGTGCATCGGTAGATGCCAGTGTCTCTTTGTGTCGGGTTCTGGATGATGAGGGAACCTTGTGGGTGGAGGTACTTGTTTCCAAAAAGGCGTGGCTGTGCACTGACAGCCAAGCGTGTTTTATCAGGGGTTTCCCATGCTACGTCTACCTTAGGGATCCCTGTTGCTACACAGTTCAACTGAACAGCAACTCCATGTTTAGCATAAGTCACAGAAGGAGGACCATTTGTAATTTGAGGTGGGTATGCAATCACAATTACTGACACAGGAAGCAGAGAGCTGCCATACTCATTAGCAGTCCGGCAAACATAAGACCCCCGATCATAGACTGATACTTGTTGGATGGCAAGTGTCCCATTGGGTAGTACAGCATACCTTCCAGCTCTCTGTGGCCTGTTGAGGACAACTCCGCTGGGTAGTGTCCATGATAGCCTTAGAGGTTCACCACTAGTTAGACAATGAAGCAGAAGTCTTTCCCCATTCATGATGCTGACAGGAGTGTTATATCTGTTGACAATCTCTGGCTTTCTCCCTGGGGACAATGTGATTATCCGCTCCATAAGCCCTCGACCATTGCGTCCCAGACAGCGATACATACCAGCTTCAGATACAGAGGGGTTGCTAATGATCAAGGAGCCATCTGGCCGGTGGAAAAACTTAGAGGATCGAGTTCCACTCTGCAAAGGTGTACCGTTAGGTAAGAGCCAAGTGACATGAGGTATAGATAATCCCTCAAAAGAGCAATTCAAAATCATGGCATTCCCCACAGTCAGTGACAGGCTCTCTGTTTTGGGACCTATAATTGGTGGCCTCTCAACAACCTCCGTCACATCCAAATTAACCACCAGCCTGACCTCCCCTCCTTCATTACGGGCAATACAAGCCAGCTGCCCCGAGTCTGTCCTTTTGGGTGACCGAATTTCCAATGTACCATTTTGGTGAACTGTCACTCGGTTGCTATAGTATGGTGCGGGAAGGATCACATTTCCTGGTAGAACCCACATGACGCGAGGGGTGGGGATTCCCTTTGCCACACAGTCCACAAACTTCCGTTGATCCGGAACTGCAGTCACCTTGATGTTGTTGGCAGTTCCACTTAAGTTGTTGATTACTGGAGTTGCTACCAGGACCTCCAGCCTGATGATTTTATGGTCTTGTCCTGCATTGTTCCTGGCCATGCAGGTGTAGTTTCCTCCATCAAAACGTTGGACCTTTTGAACCACCAGTGTCCCATCATCCAGGATCTGGTATTTGTCTAAAGCAGGGTGGATCACTCTATTTGTAGGAGATATCCATGTTATTACCGGTATGGACTCCCCTTTGGCATTACATCTCAGTGTAACAGTCTCACCATAGAAAACCCTGACAGTCTTTTGGTCTTTATCCTGGATTTGTGGGGGCAAAGTTGTACCCTTGACTGTAACTCTAACCTTCATCTCATCTTTACCAAGTTGGTTCTCAGCATAGCAGGTGTAGTCGCCTTCCTCTGGCATTCCGACATCGTTTAAGTACAGCGTTCCATTGTCAAACACCACATACCTATTCACAGTTCAGAAAAAAGGAAGGAGAAGAAGGAGAAGAATACTGATTATGACGTTCATGACTGCAGCTGTCAGTTAAGAGTTATGTGCATTAATCGAATTACATATGTAGTATAAACATATGGAATTTTGGTCATATGTAGCTTTTTGTTACATATATACATATATATATATATATATATATATATATATATATATATATATATATATATATATATATATTTTATAATTATTTTTTTTTTGCTATGTGTTCTTTCCTTCCGTAACAAAAAGCACATTTAAATAAAAATGCTCCTTTATATGAGAATTGTATATGTACAAGTGGGAGCTGCTAGTGAAGATGAATACCAGAAATGTAAGTTCTGTTTTTAAAGGTACTGTTGTTTTCTGCTCTGTGAGCCTTTCTTCTGTGGTCTGTTAACTATTATGTGTCACAAAGAAACATATATAGTCAAATAACCTTAACAGACTGACAAATAGTATTTACAGTGTGCTCTATAGGTCATAGCAGGAAACAATAAATACAGCTGAAATACTGAAAAAATGAGTTTTTGTGTTGTAGCAGGACATGCCAAAATTGGTTCTTGAAGTATTTTTCTGTGGAAGTGAGGAGTCATTAATCTTAGGGTGCTGAGCTGCCAGTGTAGCACGGACTCAGGGAATAGTTGCAGATAAATGGACATCTAAAATTAATGTCTTAAATGTCTTAATTGATTAAAAGCACAATCATTGTTAAATAAAAAATGACGACACTAAGGAGTTTTCTGGATAATGATTGATTGGTTTAAGAATTAATAATCAATTTGAATTATATTTTTAAAACAAAAGGTCAAACTCCGGTTCTAACAAAATCTACACTGTGAAAACAGATATTTTTAAAAAACAGCACACAAGTTGTGTTGATAGCATTTCGACACATTTAACAATTTTAACACACAATGTGTAATTAAAAAAAAATGCTTCTTTTTGTCTGCCACACAACATGTCAATACAGTGACAATCCTTGGGGAAGAACAGTTTGTGCTTATTAAAAACATGCATATATTTTGTAAAGCAGCACATAATAATCTCTAAAATGAACAAATATAATTCATAAAATATGTGTATGAGTATATTGAATGTTCTTTCTATTCAAAACTAATGGCTTATTTATTTATATTTTCAGCCAATCTTAACATTGTCTTTATATTTGTCTTTGAACTGCTGCAACCCCCCTTTTTACATTTCCCTGACAAAAGAGGAATTCAAGCGATAGTTTGGGTTTTTTGAAGTGGGGTCATATAAAGTACATATCTATAGTCAGTCTGTTCCCTACCGCAACCACCGATCAGTGCAGCCTCAGTGTGGAGAAGTAGGGAGCCGTCAGACCTGCCTTACTTTTGGCATTGCATTTTTGTCAACCGTAGAACCTCCGTATCCCTGCGCAGTTGCACTACTGCGGAGGGATACAGAGAGTTAGGTTTCATTTTTATCGTAAGTAAACCTCTCATCCAACAGCTGGGCCTCCCACTGTATTCCGCTGCTCACAGATCAACCAGTTGCGCTAATACGTAGGGATACAGAGGTTCTAAAAAAAAAAAAAAAATGTAGTGCCAAAAGAAACGGCGGCCTGACGGTGATGTCAAGCGGTGTGAATTTTTCATATACAACGTACACTTGAACTGTTATAGATTTTTTAAGGTGAGCCTTGTTTTAGGGGGTTTATTTCACTTTTTCTCTGGACCACGTTCACTGCAGTACAAAGCTGAGTGTCTGGGCTGGAGCGACTCTCTACATCTCCAAACTGAGGCTGCGCTGTGATCGGGGATTACAGTAGGGAACAGATCGACTATGAACATGTACTTTATATGACCCCACTTCAAAAAACCCGAACTATCCCTTCAAGGATTATGCTGTCAGAATCTCTTCTGCTGAGCAGCTCATACCTGCGACTGCGCCCCCCATTGACACTATGTCTTTGTTTGACTGGGTTGACCATAGTGCCATCCGGTAGTGCCCAGCTGATCTTTGGGTTAGGGAGACCAGAGGCCACACAGTCAACCTTCAGGTCTCCACCATAGACCACCTCTTGACTAGACTGCTGCTGCTTCTGCTTGATCTTGGCTGGCCTGGTTAGCACATTGACCCGCAGAAGAACGTAGTCATCACCCATCTTGTTACGTGCCACACACAGGTAGTCACCGCTGTCCTCATCAGTCACAGACTGAACAGTTATACTTCCATTGGTGAAAACCTTGATCCTGGGGTCAAAACTGTAAAAGTAATAGCATTCTCATGTAGGCATTTATTTATACACATAATAGAGAATGCATTAATAAGCTTGTGTATTACTTACCTGTACTGAGCATCCACAAGTTTCTTAGAGGGTGTCCTCCAGATGATCCGGGGCTCTGGCTCTCCTCTTGCCACACAGTTCAGCTGCAGCCTCCTGCCATAGATCACATCTGTTCTCTGAGGAGATGACGACGTGATTCTGGCCTTGGCAGAGGACGGATTCCTCATTATGCTCAAGATCACTGTTCTCCTGCTGGACGCCACCACGTTACTGGCTGAGCACTCATATCTTCCAGCATTCCCCGGCCCTAATGTCCTTATGTAGAGGGTCCCATTGGGAAAGACAATGAGGTTGTGTCCGGCAACAAACTGAGAAGCAGTTAGCTGTACACCATCAGGTGTGATCCAGCGGACGACAGGCTTAGGGGAACCTGTGGCAGTGCAGTGGATGAAGGCAGTGCTTCCCTCTCGGAGGGTGGTGTTCTCATGTTTGGTCTGCTGAATCACAGGTGGCAATGCTGAGATGTAAAGCCTCACTGAGACTGTGTCTGCTCCGGCTGCACTGCTGCCAATGCACTTATAAATCCCTCTGTCTGTGTAAGAGGCCTGACTGATCCGGAGGGTTCCGTTACTCAAAACAGTCACACGTTGTTGAGGTATGACGCTAAGTGGTGTGGCAGTCATGTGGATATGGTTAGGGAGCACCCATGTGACTTGAGACATAGGGTGCCCCTCCACTATACACTCCAAATCCACTTTGCCACCTACATGCACAGTTATGTCACTGTGCCGAGGCTGGAGGACCTGATGGTGCTGAGACATTAAGACAATAAGATTGATTACCATCTTGTCTGTGCCATACTGGTTTTGGACTGTGCACAGGTACTGGCCCCCATCCATGGGCTGGGTGTTCCTGATGATTAATGTACCATTTGGATGAACCTCAAACCTCTGGACCCTGGTGTTCTGAGCAATACTCGCCCCTGCATGAGTGAAAAGAGAGAATTTAAATATGACAGTTATTTCTTATACATAGTATGTAATCTAAGATGTAAGTAATACTGTATCTAGCATTTAAAGGTGGGGTGAGCAATTCTGTAAAAAGAGTTGGTTAGTTGGTAGTTCACTTTTAGTCCCAGGTTGTTAAATACCAATACTTTGTGTTGATTGTTGGTTCTCGCTCCAAGTTTGTCGGTATTTAACAACATGTGTATGGGACTTCAATGGCAGTCAACTGTCTCCAGAATTGTTCACCTCACTTTTAAGTATTTCGTTTATAACAGATAATTAACAAAGGTGCTGTAGGTAAAATGTGTAGAGTATGGTAGTACTTATTAGGTAGTATTGAGTATCTTTTCTGTGGGTGCCATACCTAACAAAGGAAAGCGTAAAATTGTTCTTGGAATAGCATTCATATCTGACATATTGGATTCCTCAGGTGGGACAGTAAGGGAGCGGGGTTGATGTGAGTTGGAATTCTACAACCATATCTTTACCTATTTGGGTTTGCATTATTAAAACAATATAATTCTTTTCTATTCTTCCTGGCCAAAGCCTCTGGCTTGATTTTAGCAAGTTATCATGTTTAAGAGAAGATGAAAATAACTCAGAAGCAAGTCATAAATTATATAGATTTTTAATTTCCTGCACCAGACATAGTACATCTAATATGTTATAATTGTGTTCTTTCATTAATTGTAAAGATATCTTGCTTAGTGTGGTAATAGGGTCCAAATTAACTACAGTATATCTTAAACTGTTGACAACGTGAAGTACAATTTTGCCATGGGAGACTGGCTTTCTCCAATTAATAAGAAAGTAAACAACAACAAAAATGTGTTGTATCACATTTTACCATTATTTACCAACCTTATTAATTCTAAAAGTAATGTGTGAACATTATGTTGGACTGTACACATTTAACATCATGAATATAATGCAACAGCTCTTTACTAATTATAAATGTCTAATCATATTGAACAACAATGAACCCTAACCCAATTTATGTACAGTTAATCAAGTTAACTCAAACTGTCAGACATAACAGAATCAGTAGCTGTGATTCCCACTAATAATGCCTGGTACTGCAACAACCAGCTCTCTATGACTTAAAACCATGAAAGAGAAAAAAAATGCTCTTGCCCCAGTGCCTACAAGATCTGGTCAACTTGTAACACCAAGCTTAAAGAATTTTACAGGAAAAAAAATAACGGTCAAACTATTTGATTACTTAATATCAATATCAATCTCTCTCTCTCTCTCTCTCTCTCTCTCTCTCTCTCTCTCTATATATATATATATATATATATATATATATATATATATATATATATATATATATATATTTATATAAAATATTATTTTACTTTTGTGTGTGTGTTTTTTCCCATAGCATTTGTTGAAAATTCAAAGTTGAGTTATGAGGTTGAGTCATACATACCACTTGAAACTTTAGTCCATGACAGGAAAGGCATTGGCTCACCCTCAGCCTCACAGGGAAGCTGAGCATCTGTTTCAGCTTTCACAGTGAAAGTCTGGAAATTACTCTTCGTTATCCTTGGCTTCCCTCTTGGAATCGATCCTTGTCCAGGTAGCTGGTGCTTTCTGGACATATTCTGAGATCTTGTTAACAGTCCCTCTTTGAATGTCTCAGTTTGGTTTGAAGCAATTGTTGGGACAGGAGTGGCCATTTCCTTAATTGTCTGTCCACTGGTCAATTTTAGGGCTGGGGAAGTTGGATTTATGCTAATAAATGGGGGCGTTGGATTTATACTAATAAATGGAGCAAGTTTGTGGTCAGCTTTTGTTACAAGATGGAAGTCCTTTGTTCTCTGGGGCTCTGATGTGTTGATGGAGTGGAAATGTTGGCTTTGTCTGCGGTTGTCTGGTATGTTGTGGATCTTGGGAGTCTCCTTAGTGGTACCCATCAGTAAAGGGTCCATTGTGGCTCCAGTAGGAGACATTTTAGGTAGTGTAACATATTGCGCTACTCTTGATGGAATCAGAACATCGGGTCTTGAAATTACAGAGGGATTTATTGTTACGATACTGGTAATAAGAGCATCAGCATTCATTCCTATATTTGCAGTTTCTTCAAGATGTGTTTCTCTCTCTGATTCATTGCTTGGGGTTTTATTTTGATTAAAAGTATGATAAGATGTTTCAAGTAATGTAGGATCCTTTGTGGTGACCTGTTCTTTGTCCAAATCACCCTTGAAAAGCATGCTTGGTGTTGTAATTAAGCCTCGAGAAGTATATGCAGAGGTTGTCTTGATTTCATGCTCAATGAAGGAAGCAGTTGAGGCGGATGGGGGCGGCAGCAGGGAAAACTGCATAGCAGTCTCCTTGACAAGCATATTTCCATCATTTTCATGGGGTATGTATTGATGGCCTGATTGAGTCAGCCCGACATCTGTTTGCGCTTGTGTTACACTGTGAAAACCCCCAGAGGAATTGTTTGTGCGTGGCACAGGTCCAAGGTCTCCCGTAATACTTACCCTTTGTGTCTCTTCTAAGGGTTTAACAGGTGGAACGAGGCTGCCTGTAAACCTCTGCTGAGTGGCTGATGTGAACATTTCCAAACGTTCTGCAGGAGATGCACTATCTGGTATTCTCAAGGCTGTTGGAGAACTCGTCTTTCCGTAACCCACTCCTGGAGAGGACATTGGAAATGATGGTGCCGCTGATGTGCTTTTGAACAGTGGTTTGGCCAGGGCTTGAATGCTGTCATTTGTTACTGGGGGAGACGCTGGTAGTGAAGAATGTTTGGTGGCTGCTTTGGCATCATGCCCTTGGTCTTTGCTTTCCTCATGACTCAGTCTGCCTGATGACGCTGCTTGGCTGCCCCTGAATGGAACAGTGGTATTGAAACTGGCTAATGTAGCTTCTAATGCTTCTATTTTTAGCTGTGAGGAGGTTGTGGTCTTGACTGTTGCTAGGGGAGCAATTGTAGGTGTGGTGGCAATTAACTGTGTGGGTTTATTCAGCTTTTGTTTCCTTCTGTTTGGCCTTCTCCGACGACTGTCATTCTTTCTCTTAGAGTTAGGGTGTCGCAGGCGTGAGGATGATTGTCCTTCAGATCCCCTACTTCTTGTAGTGGTGGGTACTTGTGTAGTTGTTAGAGGTGCTGTTGTGAGCATTGCTTGTGTTATTGCAAGTTTTGTGTCCTTTGGCTGAGTATGCAACTCGAATCTTGTTGAAGTTTCAAGAAAATGTTTCCCATTGTGGTTGTCTGAAGGGATAATTTGACTTCCACTCAAAAAAAGTTCTCGGTCATTATTGGAGCTGGCAACAGCATTTGGTATATGCACATTCTCGTTCTTCTCCGACGCCTTGGACCACTGAGCTGTTTTGACTCTATCAACATCTGTATTTGTGCTAGGGTTTTCTTGTAGAGAAAATGTACTGCTGCTGCTTGCAATGTTTGTGTTCGCCTGCCAGAAAGTGACAGCGTGTAGGGGAACAGATGTGGTCTGTGGGAGGAAAATCAGACTGTTTGAAATTGTCTGTAGGTCCAAGTTCGTATCAGGGCTTGTGTGTTGTACATTGTATGCAGTCTGTGTTGTGTGTGGCTCCACTGTAGAATGTATGTTATGTATGTGCTGACTGTTTGATGTCATATCCTGTGTATCATGTGAAGTATCGCTATTAGATATCACATATGTGTCTTCGCCTTGTGTACTATGTTTATTAGTTGTGTGTAGTACTGGAATGTGTGGTGTTGTGAGGTAATCCTTGCCCTCTTTTTCCTGCACAGTTATGCCATCAGATGATCCCTCAACAGTTTCTTGTGACTTTGTGGTTTGCTCTGTCAGTGTTGTCTGTGTTGTACGCAGAACTAGGAGTTGTGTCACATTATTATGAGCATTTCTGTCTCTGATCTTCGCCAAAATATCGGCCCATTTCTCTGGGTCAATTTTACTCTTTGACATATTAATCTTCCTCCTGCTGTCAACTATATTCTTCCTATCTTCAACACGTGATCTTGTCGGTTTTCGAGGCAGTTGCGGCCTCCTCCACATATTCCTTGATGGATGGATGCCCCTCCTGCCTGTGGCCACACCTCCTGGAACTCTCCTCCTCAAGAGATCCAAGCTGCTTAATGGAGGCCCCATCGGAGGACCCTCATTATCCCCTGATGCCTCATCTGTATCTATTGTGGGGACTTTAATCTGAGTGTTGACTCCTGAGGCTGACTGAGGTCTTGCTGGAAACTTCCTCAAAGGCCTTATCAGCCCTTTGCGTCTGATGAGAATTATTTTTGTAGCTAGGGTATCCACACCATGTTGATTTATGGCAATACATTTATAATGACCACCGTCCAATAACTGAGTCTGTGGGATATGTAGCGTGCCATTGGAAAAGACCAAAGCTCTGGAGGAGTTGGCTTGGAAACTAACTATGTTGCTGCTTGGTAGAATCCAGTTAATTTCAGCATCGGGGGAACCAGATGCAATGCAAGGCAGGGAAATGGGGTTCCCGACAAATCCTTCAATAGGTGTAATTGAGGCATCCTCTCCTGGGAGAGGGCTGGAGGATTCCTGTACTGTCAGATGGAATGGCAGGACAGCAAGATCTCCATGAACCTTGGCAATGCAGTAGTAAATTCCTGTATCTGTGTGGCTGACAGCTTTAATGACCAGCTGTCCTTCACCTGACACAGACACCCTGTTGTCTGGACTGCTGTGTGGTGCCTCCATCTTGGAGCCATCTGGCAGCATCCATTGGATGACTGGTCGGTCAGAACTTTGCACGTTACAGTCCATTTGACTGGGGTTTCCCAGGATAGCACTCAACGCTTTGCGAGTAGCATTTGTTGACTCAATCATGACCCATGTCCTTCTCTGTCTCCGCACCAGCTCTGCTTCCACTGTCTCAGAGAAATTTGTGCTTAAGATCAATTTTACCATCTTGGCTGATGATTGAAGTCGGTTTAGCTGAAGGTCCGCAGATGTCTGCATCAGCCATTTGGGCTGAGCCATGATATTTACTTTAACACCTGTGTAATACAACGCATCCTTCTCAGAGTCCTGTCTATACACATAGGTTGGATGAGGCTCTTGTTTGACCATATTTCCCCTTTGCAAATGGGCAGGTACATTGCTGTAGTATGCGATAAGCCTCCACAGTCGCTCATACTTTTCTCGATCAACAGGACATTCTATATCCACTGACAAAGTTATGTTAGAGGCCAGCTGGAGCTGGTTGACCTGTTCCCAGCTGATCTCGGGAACTTCGCTTGGTTCATTAATGCTACACTCCAAATCCACCTCATTCCCATGTTCATCTGACAGGCCCAGAGAGATGTTTCCAAGTGGTTCACTGAAATCCTCTGTGGTCATGACCTCACTTTCCATGTTATCAGGTGGTGGAGTCATCTGAGGAGAGCTGATGACAGGGCTGCTGCAAACTAGGCTCTCTACCGCCTGGAGCTCTCTCCTCTTGAGGTGCTTAGGAGATGAACACATAGGACAAAGCTGCCCACCGGGAAGTGCCCTATCCTTTTTACATTTCAAGACATCTGGAAAAAAACAAACAATGCTGTCAAGTAAGATATAATATAATATTAATTATTAGGTCATCAGTATCACCAATGTTTGAACGCAAGAATAAAGAATTATCTAAATTAAACTGCTAAATTACAGTGCATAAATTTAAAGTCAAACCTGGTGAGGTTTTAATCCAGTCATGGAGCCACCTCATGTTGCAGTCGCAGGTCCATGGGTTTCCATGGAGATACAAGTTCTCCAGCTGAGGCATGGTGGCCACCAGGTGGGAAGGCAGAGACATAAGCCCATTATGTGACAGGTAGAGATGCCTCAGGGTGGAGACATGGAAATAATCCATCAGAGTGAAGGTGGTGAAGGTGGCTGGGTGCAGCTGTTGCAGTCGGTTGCCTTCAAGCTGCAGCAGCCGCAGGGAGGTGAGGCCTTGAAAGGCATCTGGGTGGATGAACTCCAATTGGTTGTGGTCCAGGTGTAACCTGGCCAGGGCCCAGAGACCCTGAAGGGTGTGTCTGTTGATCTCTGTCAGTTTGTTGTAGCTCATCTTCAACATCTAAACCAATAAGCAACAAGGAGACATAATTAGTAGTGACATTATGAACCTTTTTAACTCTGCCACACCACCTTAAAAACAAGATTCCAAGGATTCATATATTGGACACATCATCAATGTCCCACAAAGCAACGTTACAGGACCAAACAAAAGGAACATACTAACTGTAACTGTCTTTGGCCAGGAAAAAAATACTGCAGTTATAGGGTTAGTGTCTGTCCTCTCACCTGTCCTACCGACTCTTCATCACATTTCTGCCCGAAAAACAGTGTCTGTCACTGGCGAAAAACTTAAACTCACAAAGCATTTACGTTGGAAAATAAATCACTGCAACGGTCAGCCCTCCTGACTGAGACTTCAGTGATCTTTCCCCAGAAATCAGCCTCCCTCCCCGCGAGTGACAGAGTCAGCATCGTGTTTACTGATGGCAATTTTGTAATTATGTAATTTAGACCAAAAAACTTAATTTTGTCACTTTCCAGGATGTTTGGTGGATCAGTATCTCAATCACAACACATCATAACCGCATCCATTTGAGTAAAAACAGTCAACGGTTGCTTGTTTAGAGTGACAGGAGGATATCGGGGAGAACTCCTTGAAAAAAAACAACAAAAAAAAACCCAACACAGTCATCATCATGATGTGAACTGGTCAACATTTCAAATATATTCATGAGTGTGGTCTCCTCTGAAAAGGTAATGCTTTGGAGGAGAAAATATGGTAAACATGTTTCTTTTTGACTAATTTTCTTTGCAGTGTTTTGTATGACTGACTTTTTATTGTTCCTGTAAACTGTTCCTTTAACAGATGTAAGGAGCACTTAGTAATGATCCCACTGGCTGTCTAAGTTGTAAAATACCACAATCTGGAAAAAAGTCAACAGAATGTGCAAAGGCATTTCAAAAGATGCAAACAAAATAACAAATGTAGATTTACTTTGGAGTTCAGTGTAACATTTTTATGGTGTGTTCAGCTGGTGTACCTGTAGTGAGGTCAGGTCCCTGAACACTCCATCAGGCAGACTGTGGACATCGTTCCCATGGACCATCAGAAGCTCCAGCTTCCTCAGACCAGCCAGCGACTTGTCTGTGATCTCATTAATGCTATTGAACCTGAAACAACAGGAACAGAGTGGGCAGTATGAAAAACACATAATCCAAATTAATGAGATACAATATATGAGCCTGGTTATTGACATGCCATAAAGTGAAATCCTTCTCTAATCATGCATTCATGAGTGTAATCCAATCTCTCACAGTATAGCAAAGTAACAGGCATGCCAAATCATTGCTGAGGAATTGCAAAAAAAACTGACCCCAGGTTCATGCGCTCCACGTGTTTGGACACAGCAGCTGGGATGGTGAAGAGGGAGCGGAAGGTGCAGTGGAGCTCAGTGGGCTGGGGGCAGGAGCAAGGCCGGGGACACAGGGCAGAGAAAACGGGGGGCAAGGTGATCATCAGCAGCAAAGTGTGGAGGAGACACACAGAGGCAGGGTCCATCTTCAGTTGGGGGGGGGGGGGGCGTCGGTGCTGGGGCAGCAGTCACAGCAACTGTCCGTGCATCATCATCATCATCATCATCATCATCATCATCATTAATATTATTATAATTATATTGATAATATTGAGTGATTATTTAATATTGATAAGATGAGATGATTGATAAGAGCTTTTAAAAGAAAAAGGGTGATGAAGAATGAATTGACGTTCCTGTGAAAATAAATCTGGAGCTTGAATAATAAGCCTATGGTGACACAATAGTCATACTAACCCAGCAGTCGGCTTATAAGTGAATTTGCTGGAGCACTGATGCGTTGGCTCAAGTTTCCAGTGAGACCCTCTGCCTCCATCTCCGCAGCGGAGGTGCCAGGCAAAGTGCTATTATAATACTTTATCACCTCAGCTCAAATATTTGCAATGATAAAAAGATGTTCTTACCTCAAAACCTTGATAGCCTCTCTCTGGGGATCTCCTCACATTCCATTTCAACATCGATAAATGTAAATTAAAATTGAACAAAAACGGAGACCCGAGAGATGGGCTCAAGCTGGTGTTACAAACCGAGGATATCCAAACCGAGGAGAAATTCAGCACAGATTTGAGTGAGAATTCCTTAAAGCAACACGTTTTTGTCCCCGAAATGTCCCTGTGCGCTCAGTGGGTCTCCAGCCTGCAGCGAGTGAAGGAGCCTCTCCAGCTGCCAGCAGCGCGCAAGGCGGAGACGCAACAGGAGGAGCCACAAGTTTTCCTTAACGACAGAAGTGGAGGAGCGTTTCGGAGTGTGATACCGTGGCACAGCAGAACACACAGCGAGGCTGCTCAATGCAAGAGTGCTTGGTTAGCGTTGCTGGGATATATTCAATGAGTCATACTGGAACTATGAGAAATCAGACTAACCTCAGAGGCTGACAGCCTCGAGAACAGCTGGATGGGAGCAGAAGCCGGAAAACACGACCCATCCAACAATCGCTGAGCGTCATTATTTGACGAGTTGGAAAGGATACTTAAAAATCAACTTTTGTTACAAATGATGTAAAATTCTGGCATTTTACAAATACGCCTTTTAATTAAAATTTAACTAAGTCAAACATTCTGTGTGCCAACTTGTTCTGTAATATACACTACATTTAATATAATATGATATAATATGATATAATAGAATAGAATAGAATAGAATAGAACTTTATTGTCATCATACAGGTATATATCACATCCATCTGTCATATTGAGTGTTTAAAGGAAAGGATTAACTCAAAGATTAGGACAGAATAACTACTGGACTATGTGTTGCATTTAGTTCTGACATGGACCGAATTCTGACATTAACAGTCAGGTCAGGCTGAAAGGTGTGAAACTGCTGATCTTCCCTTCTCTCCATCTCTGACTGTCAAGCCTTGTAAAGAGAGGGGGGCTGGTAGATGAAGGTAAACTTCAAAGCCCTTTCATTAACACTGACTCACATGCACAGCATGCAGTCTAGACACAAACCCATTGAACAATGGGCCACACATAAAAACTAGAGGTTGACAGCACAGCCTGAGGGAAAGTTGAAAAAAACCTATTACTGCGCCATTTTCTGAAACTGGGACCTGAATATCTGTCTGATATCAGCTTCAAGCTGACTCCAGAGCTGATTTAATATCCTACTATGATATCATGTACTGGAAATTTGGGCTCATTTATGTTGATGTTGAATTTCTGCTTATCCTGCTTGAGACACTACCTGCAGTGTTAGCTTTGGCCCCTAAGCTTCCCTCCTCTACTCTGGATGTCTCCATCACCTACATGCTGCAGTCCAGAGGCCCTGCAGCGGGTGAGGCCCAGCTTTGTGATAGTGTTTAAGTTTGAGGAAACTTTAGGTCAAAGGTGACAGAGGGAGGGTTAGTGGAGGGCCTCCTGTCCTCACTGCTGGACCGAGAACCTCCATCCATCACAATGTCACTGTGGGCCCATATAGCACACCTTCATCAAGGGCACATTGAAGGAATTTCACTCAAGGTATGTGGCCTGAGGCACCAACTAAGGGGTGCTTCTGTGAATTATCGGATAATCTTATTTAGAGAATTAATATTTCATCAAACCCCTGAAACAATCTGCACATGGATCTTAAGCTTACACTTTACATTCAAAATACAGGTGATTTCTTTATGGGCGAAAAAGGTCAAAAGGTTCAGTACCAGCAGGAGGCAATAATGACAGGAGCCAAAGATGAATGAGTAGAAAAGCGCTGGTTCACTAATAGAGCTTTTACCCAAGTGCTCACGGTTTGGGTCTTGTGTCAAGCCAAGAGGGTAGGGTGATTGTTCTGATCGAAACCTTTGTTACTTTTTATTTTGAACGTCTAAATGGACATTGGATGTTTGTTATTGCAACATAGAAAAGCAAAGTTCTGTCTCTTCCAGTGTGGCCCAATATAGTGGTGTGGTCTCTGGTCTTAAAACTCAGAAATCAGTCAGCATTTTTGGACTGTTACCTTGTCTCAAAGTCTGTGAGTTCTTTGAATGTGTTGTCAGTTAAATGTCTGAAATAAGGTGTGAGGTTATCACAGGTTCAAGATATTTACACTTTTTGTTTGACAACATAAAATACATCATTAAGTGTCCATAGTTTAATTATAAAGCTCTTTGATGTGTTAAAAACGCTGGTTGCTAAAAAGTTTTTAAATAAAACTACAGAGGTTGTTGGGGACTATAAGCATCATCACAGTGAATACTGAGACTAATCTACTCATTAGCCCATCTTCACAGCCTGACTTTAGATACACACTTTCCTAACTCTAACTTTACAACTTGTACATTGATCAGTTTATAGAAAACCTGTATTGTAATTGTGTAGTTAGACGCTTAATGGTGGTGACGTTTAAGTCATGTGACCATGATGTAGTTTGTTTATAGCCTAAAATTAGCTTTTAACTGCTAGAGATCTAATTTCAGGCTTCAAAAATCACAAGGTGATGTTGTTCCATGGAGATTATCTCGGTGAACAAAATTTGTGAATATCATAAATTTGTTTTTGTCACAGAGATTATTTTCTGTCATAATCCAAAATCCAATTAAAAAATGCCACAGGCTTTTTGTTGAGGGAAGCAGGGCGATGCTAACTAGGGTTAGCCTACAAAAATACACCATCACTACACCACTCACACTGTGTTAGTTCTATAAATATAAGAAATTAGACACATTTTTCCATTTCACTTTTTCCATGTTGATCAGCAATTTAAAAGACAATGGCCAGTGAAAATCTGTCGTGATAGTGGGCATATTTCAAGGTAAAAACAACAAATTTGATAGCTTCTGGACAACAACAATGTTGGCATTCAACTACTTCCTAGAGAACATTACCGCTTTAAAACACAACATTTTGAAAACTTGGATTCAAGCCTGGGTTTACCACAAATGTTGTCTAGGCAAGAGATCAGCTACAGTGACCCAGGAGCTGATCGCTGGCCTGAAAAATACTTAATACTTACTCATGTTCCCAACAGCTGTGTTGCATCATGGCACATTTCATCAGCATCCCAGTGACTACAGAGTGTTTGTAACAACCAGCAGAACAAAGTTGTACAAATTTTTCAAACACAACTTTCAAATCAGTGCCAGGAGAACAGCTTGTGAGCACTAGCGCTAGTTCAGCTTACCCTGGTGGGCACTGAAATATCACTATCTGTACTTTCAACTTTTCAGGGGATATTTTACAAAAAGGAAAAGCCGCACTACTTGATTATTTTATATGCACAATGAATTAAATTATAAATTCTGCAGGTCCCAGCAGCTCTACAGAGCTTCTTTGCCTCAGCTCTGTTGAGCCATTGGTAAGAATTTACGGCCAATAAATGTATTGTTTTCATTCACTCTTTCTTCATCAACCTTCTAGCAGCGGCAGGAAGCTGTAGTGAAAAGCTCTTTTAAACCCACCGTACACTACCTGCTCGTCACAGCAGACGGATCCCAGTTAGCTGCTGATCTTTATGGAGTACTGAGCTGATCAACAGCCAGATACTTTTCTCAGAGGTTTGTGGAGACCAAACCAGAGATAAAAGTTAAAAGGGGGGGTAAATATTGAAATTAAATTCAATAGATGGACAAAAACTAAATTCCAAATGTTGATTATATTGCTCTATGTTGCATATGGCCAGTCAGATCACATGAGCGCACAAAAAGTACAGTGAGGAGAATCAGTCTAAGTTAATGGAAGAAATGGGTCTTTTGGGTTGTAATTTTACCAATATCTTTTTTTTCCCCCTCACCATTTAAGTTGGGTTATCTTGTAAGATAGGTCTGCCTGCTCTTTTGGGAACAATCTTTAATGATGGCACTGCATTGTCACATTTCAGTTGTGACTTTGTGGCTTTGAAATGATCATTCCATGTTTGTTTTTGTGCTGCACAAATGCAAGAGATAAGCCGAGTCTGTACTGCACTTGTAATTACTGAATATGATGTCAATGCTGCGTAACACCAACAGAAGCATAATGTCTGTTCTTTAGCAGCCACATATTGATATGATTCAGAATTTGATTTACCCACTTTCTGCACAAGTCTATGTACAAACATAAATACACATTCACAGTTGTACTGACAAAAAATAAACACAACCTCAAACCAGCGACATGGACTTGATAGGTGATATATCAAATAAGTGACATATGTGATATGATAGGTAAAACAGGAAAAAGATCACAGATGATGTCCACGTTTATTACAAGTTACTAGAGCCCCTAAGAAACACTATAGTCCAATGCAAATAGGGTTTATAATGTCATTATTAGTGATATAGCCAATGGCCAGAGCTATAAAAATAAAAAAAATCAAACCAAGTTTTTAAGGTAATTACATATATAACATCACTTTGCTGAAAGGCTGCCTCAGTCCATTTCTTGCCACACAAGGCATATTATGAGTGTAAATTGATCGATTGGTGGACTGAGACTACTTCAGCAGTTTACAGTTGAGTTTCAGCAGATCAATCCTCATGGCTGGCTAAGTGGTTGGAGAAAAAACAAAGACGTGTCAAAGGACATTGCACAAGTGTGAAATCCTAAATGGATACTGTGCTGTGCTGCTCAATGCAAAAATGGCCAATTTCCAAAGCAGGATCCAATGAACTAACAGTGAAAGCGTTCACAGCCATCACTTCCAATACAAACAACACTATTCTCCATTTTCCAGCAGTTTTGTTCCTGGAACTCCTCGTCGCTCCTCAGAGTTATTACCTGAGAAGAAGAAGCAGGTCGTTTATCAGAAATTGAATGCCAACTAAGCAGCTTGACGGATATCTCTCAGGATTGATGAGGCTTGTCTGCGTCCAGGATATTTGATTGACTTTTACCATGAGTGGCTTCCAATGAGCAGTGGGAGGTAATGTGAAATTAAAAGCAGACAGCAGACTCTCTTCTGGAAGCACCGAATGAAATGTAGGCCTGCTGTTACCTTGAGTAAACGTGTGGCTTGCTTTGTTTGTGAAACACTGTGGGCAATATTTGGGATAATCTAAGTATAAAACTAAACAAAATATAGAGCAAAGGTCCAGTCATTTTTAGACATTTTAATGTAGGATTCAAATATATTATATCTTTAAAGGTGCAATATGTAAGAATTGGCCATCTGGATGAATTCATACTCCCAGCAAATTCACATATAACAATAGGGGAATGTTTTAAACAAAAAATCTTACATAGTGCCCCTCTCATAACCTGCACCATCATAATGATAAGTTAAACTCACTAAGGAAATATCAAGCTAATTTAATGCTGCAGCACTCAGTAGTTGCACTAGCTGTAAGCAAGTTAATGCCGTATGTAATTTTTCTCCAAACTTTGCGAAATGTAAATTAAGCTGTATGAACCAATCACGACCTAGATTAACCCAGTCATAAATGAAAGGATGAAACAGGCAGCAAAGCCCCAGGTAGGACAGCGGTATCTTTATCTGTTGAAAAAGCTTCAGTGAACTGAGAGTTGAATGACAAGTGTTCTATAGTCCCCGATAGAGAGCAGCAAATGGATAGGCAATTTCATAACAACATGGTGATGATTATCCTACAAACTGCCTCTGGCTGATGTGCTGTCAATCACAAAGCAGACCCTGCTGAGCTGATTGATGGATTGAGTGTGAATGTAATACTTCTATATTCCCACGGTGAAGTGAGTGTTATGACATTTGTACTAAGACTGAATGTCAGGGTAAATTCCAGCTGTGTAAATAAAAAGATGGATGATTTCTGGAGTTTCCATGTATTTCCTCGGTGCAGTTAATAAAGGACAATATACACTGACAAGAGCTGCAACATGGCTTGGTTAGACTTAATAGCTTTAGTTTGGGAGTCATAACATGATTTTATTGGAGCTTTTTAACCGAATCACGATTAATTTTGCTGAGTTCTGTGTTTCCTCTTTATAATGAGGGATTCCTTCCATGAGGTTTGGTCACTGATTAGAGGGACAGGGACCACAGGAATGTGCTTCAGTTGCTAAAGGACACACTGAGACCCAATCTGTAAAAAGACATAAAAACAATGCAGTTGGAAAATTCTGTCACCAGTGATGTTTTTCAGTAGAGGAAGAGAGGTTGCTTTAATCTGGGGAAATTAACCAGAACAGAACATAGGGTTTCTAAAATCTTGTGATCATGTGGGTCCTTTGATTTCAATGACTGTACCAAATTCGGAAGCAATTACTCAGTATTCAGTTCAACAATGTTAAGCTATGCCAAACTGTTTTTAATAAATTATCCCATTGCTGTCTCATTAGAATATACGATAATTCATCCACCTAAAAGTGGCTGAATTTCCAAAGTGTCCTCCAAGTTGGCTGCTTCTGTTGTAAAACTTTACCGTAAATGGTGAAATTAACTGCTGCTGGACTGTGTTATTTAAGCATGGACTATAATTCTAACATAATGATTCTTCATCTTGAGTCCAAAAATGTCAAACAGTTCAGAAATTATTAATAAACACACTGACACACACAGTCATATCTTAATACAAAATACTATGATGAGAGGAATTACTGGTATCAGCTGCTCCTGTCAGGGTCGCTCATTATCAGGAGACGCTCTTAACTGCAAGTTTCTCTTGGCTTGTTTTGTAGAGTGGACAGGCTAATTGTTTGCTGCCACCAGCTGCCCTGCCACCGCTGCTTCGCCACCCAGCCTGTCCACTCTATCTAACAGTCCCAGAGACACAGCAGTTTCAACAGCCAAAGTGGTTGATGTGTGTACCAATAGGACAACTACTGCTCACAATCTGCTGCATCAGCTCCACCGCTGGCTGATGTTTTTACAAATCAAGTACAAGAAAACCACGCGCATAACCCATGAACACCAGACAACCACCGTGTTAGGAAATCATAACATGTCAGATAAAGGGTAAATTTATCATTGTCCACTGACCTTCTTCCCTCCCTCTGGTTGTAAAGTGGGACTTCTATGCCACCCAAGGGGGTGTGGCAGCCAGTGGCGTGCACAGACTTATTGAAGGGCAGGGGCAAAAAGAAGGGTATTTTAGTGCATTTTGGCTCCCAATAAGGCACTTTAGCACGTGTTTTGGCTTCCAAGAGGGCACTTTAGCATGTGTTTTGGCTCCCAAGAGGGCAGTTTATCATGTTTTAACCTGCCAAGGGGGCAGTTTAGTGTGTTTTGCCAACCAAGAGGGCACTTTGGCATGCTTTTTTGGCTCCAAAGAGGGCACTTTAGCGTGTGTTTTTCAACAATTGGGCCCCCCCTCGCCAACCCCCCCGGGACCCCTTGTGCACATCACTGGTGGCACTGGATGACCGAGAACCTTTATCAACATTAATGGTAGCTTGTCTTGTATCCATTAACGGGATAAATCTAGAGTGAACATACTCCAAGTTGAGTGAATAAAGTTCAAGAGTAAAGTTTTCCATCTCAGGGTTCATCCTAAGAAACCTTCCAAGTAGTTTCTTAGGATGAAAATTAACTATTTAAAAATAATTATAATAGTTAAAAAAAAGCACATTATGGCCGACCTGCAATTCCAAAGCATCAGTTTTTGACAAGTTGGGGAACCCAGAGCGTAATTATTTGATGGGAATTAGACATTTTTTGTCTTGTTATCTTTCAATTGATGATGTGTGGCAAGGAAAAAGTAACTTTTTTCTACATTGAGGACTAAAACTAAGCTTAATCTAACTCTAGGGGCAATTTATACTGAAAAAACTAAAATCCTGTCAGATAAATTAAATAACAAGAAAATAATATCATATAATCTGTAGCTATTTCACACAGCCCAACAGTTTTTGTGCATGTTGCTTTCTAGGTTAAACTGGAATTCTTACACTGTCTTTTCTTTAGCAACATGGTGTAGGAGTTGAAAAGTCCTGTTTCTGTTTTAAGTAGCCACATTAACTACACAGTAACTTCAGTGGCCATGTGAGGCAGATAGGTATAATATTTAGTTGAAGTACATTGTAATCCAGATGGCATTTTGATAACGGAAATAGTGGGATACGAATACACTATGTTGGATCTGAGGTAGTGCAGATCATATAGTTGATCTTATAGTTCTGTATATGGACCTTCAAACCATCAGCAGATGGCCTGTTGATGAGTAGACCCTCTATTCCCAACCAGCTACTGTGACACGGCTCAATAAACTGAGTTTAATAGAAAAGGCTGAGGTATTTTCTGACTGTGTGCCTGTGTGATAGAGAAACAGACTGAATTAGAACTGCAATAAAATAAATATCTCACAGTCAGACATATGGCTTTCATATGTACTCAGGGTGACTTTTTGCGATCTAACGATGACTTGGTTGGACAAAAGCCCACAGATCTCGGGCCAGAGTGCTTGGATACAGTTTGGACATTACGTAAACACCAAGGGAAGCCTAATGCCTGGAAATTTAGTGGGTGAAATCCTCAACATCTGCAGATTGATCCCGGGTGGTAGTGTTTGAGGCGGACGAGTCAGCAGAAGGTAAAGGGATTAGCTCTTCATCCTTCTTCCCTCAAGAGTGTTTTCAGTTAGAGGCAGTGCAAGGTGAAGCAGGATTCCTCAAGATTTATTCACACGCCCACTTCATTTCAGTCTCCGAAAGATGAGGCACAAATTGGGAACTAGAGAACTAGAACTACAGAGAAACAGCAGCTTTACAGTCTGAATGGAGAGGAGAGGAAAAAGTAACTCACTGCTGGATGGAAAATTCTCCATGACCTCGTCACCCCTGGACATTTTTATAACATGAGTCAGGCCTGTGCAACCTCAACTAATTTTCGGCCTCCCATGTCCTTCTTGATGAATGGGTCTGACCTCATGTAAGAGCCTGACCTAGCAGGTGACTGCGGGGGAGATTGATGTATGTCACTCAAACTAAAGGTGTGATATTTTTTTCTACCACAGGACAGGACTCATGAATAAGTGGTGTTTAGTTCCAGCAGTGCAATTCACAGCTCAATTAAATTACCTTTGAATGTTTTTGACATTTTTCTTATTTATTTTTTATTAATTAACCAAGAGGATGCAGATGTTTCTATGGAGACTATTAAAGCTTTGCATAAAACTAAAAATGATTTATTATTTAGCGTCACAGCCAAATTTTTCAGTAACTAAAGTTAGATGATCTGGGGGAAGTGGGGAGGGAAAGTATAAACAAGATTTTGTTTAAATTGGAGAAATACACATGTGATCCACTGCTACTAACAGTTCTTCATGCTAACCTCTTCAGGGTGCCAGTATTGTTTACAAGCTAGCAAACACTTTGCCGTTGTCACATCTAAACCATGTCATCACTGCTGATTCTGTTTCCTCAAAGGTTGCTCCCTGGTCTGATATTTTTTTGACTGGCCACAAGTGCTTAGAGCTTGAAGGCCAGACAAGATTACAAACCTGTGATATTGCGAATCCAGCTGCCCTGTAAGCTAACCATTACCCTGTGAAGCAGCTACAATTACGAATTTGTAAGAGCCTGAGGAAAGAGGAAATGGGATCTTTGAGACCGATTTAAGATGGGAAAATTTCACCAACTTTAATCAGAGTTTGATTTACCAATTGGCTCCACTGGTGGTAGCACTCTCCAACTGTTGATCCATTGAAGTTAGCCCATGGTAGAAAATGTTGCACAGATGGATCATCTAATCATCTATTCATCAATTTTTTGAAAGTACCTGCCCTTTTCAGAAAGGTGTCAGATGGCACAGATGAAAAAAAATGCAGATTTGCAAAACAACCCATCTGGTGTGTCAGGATAAAGTTCATCGAGATATAAAATGTCCATACAGGATGATCTAAAAGAGTCTAAAAGTTAGATTTAGCTCCCCAACTGTACAATAATTGTTAAAATGAGCGCCACTTCAGCTGGATAAAACAGTGAAATGCTGCTTACACATTAATGCATCAGTAATAATAATGCAGTAACACAAGCTATATAATGAACCATAGTTTATGCACTAAAAACATGATCTTTCCCAACTTTAAGCATAGTGTAGTTGTAGTTCAAGAATGCTACCAGGATACCAGGAAAAGTTACGCAATAAGGTGCTACATCTCTATGAAAGACCACGACTTTCCCATTTGTAATCTGGCTACTTTGAATTTCCTGGGGAGGGTATTGGTATAACTAGCAGTACAGCTGAACTACCATAAGGAAAAAAAATGTCATGCTAACTGACTCACTGGTAGCACTGTCAAGACTGTAGAGCACTAACTAAGTGAGCTAGGCTGGGCTATAATATTGTAAGTGGTATTCACTCAATAAAGTCACTAACCTAGATCTTCATGAATGGATGATACTCTGACCAGTCAATCTAAAAAAAGAGTTCTTCCAGGATCACCTGGTTACGGTTAAGGTTGCATCAGAAGTCATACCCATAATTTGCAATATAGTATCGAGACATCAGTTGTTTGGAGCATGTGGCACTGAGATGGACATTTTGATTTATTTTGAATCTTTTTTCTTCCATTTGCCCTGCGTCTGTGGTGTCATTGATATTTAATTTGGATCAGTTGCATATATGCTGTCAGGAAGTGTTTTAAGTTTGAAATATCACACTAAGAAACATATGAAACCATGATCAATCTCATCTCTGACTCCAAAAGAACACAAATTCAAAAACTGAAAATGTCACATGTACCAAACTACCATTCATACCTTCCACTTAAGCTGAAGACGATAGTAGATGAAGAATACCTTACTTTGAGCACAGTCATAATCATTTGATTGAATAATTGTCTGAAGGTATCTGGCAACTGTAATCTAATTTCCTGCACTGCCTCTTGCACTCCATGTGCACTAACTAGAAATCACTGAAGTTTCCATGCTCTGTGAAGTAATCGGCCAGATACTCTACCCCAGAACCCCCCCCCCCCCACACACACACACACACACACACACACAAATGCATTGTGGATGTAGGTTGTCTTTCTTGAAAACACCTCTGGGAGTAGAAATATCAAATGATAAAGACAGACATGGTATATAACAGCATCAGTTTTATATTTTGTATCTCTGGGAATTGGTTTTAATGCAATAACATCAAAACATCAGCAGTGAGCTGGGAGGAAACTTTGTCAGCCTTTATAAATCACACAGTTATTTTGTTGCAGATATTTGAATTGCTGTGAGGACTGCCTGATGAGACACACTAAAAGTTTAATAATTTAATCTGATCACTCTGGTTTTGAAATACATCATTTTGTGCAAATTAAGTTGTTTATTTGTTAAATACTTACTTTATAGTACAAGTCACATTATTGTAGGGTACCTTAAAAATATGACATTGTTATTGTATTATTGTTTATGATATTGCTGAAGTGAGATGTCTGTATAGAGCCCAAAGGATACCTACAGACAACACCCACCCCAGCGACAGTCTGTTTATCCTGCTGCCATCTGACAATAGATACAGAAGTATTAGCTGCTATATCACCAGACTACAGAACACCTTCTTTCCCCAGGCCATAAGACTCCTCAACTCTCTCAATATATTTTTTCTTGTGTAGCATAAAAAAGTGCAACTTGTACATTACAAATCAGAAGGCTATGAAACTCTTACCTTGTCTGTACAGACAGAGGACAAAACAGGGAAACAAAAAGAAATACAGAACTTGAAACAGAAAATCACTCTCGAAGGAGGAAAAAACTTCTACACCGATCTGAAAACAGAATAAACTATGAAAGGTCACATCAACAGAAGATCACTCTCGAGGAGGGAAAATAACAAATGGCTATAAAATCATGTATGCTACACTGAACTGTGAACAAACAAAATCAAAGCGCTCCACAAGGAGGAAAGAACAAAACAAAAGAGCAAAGAAGCTTTCTGGAAAAAAAAAGTTCACAACTGACCAAAACCGGTTATCAAATCAAAATAAATCAAATAAAAAAGAAGCAAGGCAATACTTATCAAAAACAAGGCAAGATTGTGGCATGGTTGAGAATGGCTGGAGATTCATGATACGACAAAATACTCTGGCGACGAGACAGGGCAAGACAAAGACAGTATATACACCAGAGAAGGGAGCACAGGTGGAAACAATCAGGGTTAAGGGGAGACTCGGACCGGTGACACAAGAGAAAGGGCAAGTGACCTGAAACGAGAGGCGAGTTACTTTTCAAAATAAAACATGAAATTCACAAGACAAAAAAAAAAATAAGACAGGATATTCCTCACCATGGTGTGACACCAACTACTATGTCCTAAAAAAGCTTGCAAGTCTTTTCGTTGGTGTTCCTGTAGTCCAGTCTAGATTGTTGAACTAATTTAAGCCCCTCTCTTTTTTCCTAAATATCATAAAGTCTAAGTCTAAACTGTTGATACTTGTTTTCGTCGCCCTTGAATACACCTAGAAGATGTTATGAGCTGTACTTTTTGCCAAATCAGACAAAAACGAGAAATAATGTGGTCTTTATTTACTAACTAACTTCTTAAAATTGCAATTTTCTCCAAGGTCAAACCTGCAGGTGCTCAAGCCCCCCTCGCGGTCTATGTGTGTACATATGCATGATTGACTTTCTACTTCAGAGCTGCTTCACAGCTGACTGTAGAGGCCACAGTAGCTCCTTTTAGATAGAAAAGGTGGCACATTTGCTCCAAGGTGAAGGCTGCAATGCGCCGCCTTGTCTTCCTAAAAGGGAGGTGTAATATTTCTCCTTTTCCAAAAGCCACCACTTGGCTGCCACTGGGGTAGGCGTAAACATGTGATGTGAAGCACGAAGTTGGGCAGTGAACAGTGACAACGAATTTGTCTTAAAAATAAAAGCTTTACATTGCACCCCATTGGAGTTTAGAACTTGGTTCTTAGCAGGGGGCTTTTAATTTGAAAGTAGTTACCGTTCGCTGCTTGCCACTACAACAACAAGCGGACAGCAAGACAGCTGCAGAGACCGAGGAGACGCTAGCATCGCCTAGATCTCAGCCGCTGTCCAGTTGCTCATCTTGATGTCTGCAGATGAAGTGATGGACTAACTGTCTCAGACGCTTTGTTTGTTATGATAATTTTTTTATCTTACTCTTGATCACCTGAAATTTGTGGCCACACACCACTGACTTACTGTAGAGCATAACCATATCTCCACATGCCACACTGACCCACCATCAACACCCAGCAAATCTATAATGTTCAGATTTTGCTATGGTTTGCTAAAATCATTCCTCTTGGAGATTAATTCTAAAATTGTACTAGAAAAAAACAATCATTAATTTGTACTGTGTGGCAACTTTGCCCAGTGACACACATACTTATTAGTACACATCTGAACAAATATTTCAAGTGTCCCCTTAATCATGAAACCTTGATTATTAAAATAGACCTACTAGTTGCAGTGATACACTCTGTTAGTTGTTGAGCAGTGACACAAATTAGAGGCTAGATCTTACTCAAGACACACCTTCAAGCAGGTAGCCTCTTCGTGGTGGAAATGCAAATCCCGAGTAAAACTGTGTAGAGCTAGGCTGCAGATGTAATGGAAAAACAGTATAAGGCTGTGAGTAGGCCTGTAGTCAACATTTCTGATATGACATTTAGGGCAAGACCCAGATGTGCTTTAAAAGTAATCAGCAAATCTTAAATCAATTCTAAAACAGACAGGGAGCTAGTGAAGACAGGCTAGGATAGGAGTGATGTGATGTCTGTTAAAACCAGTAAGAAGCCTTGCTGCTGCATACTGGATGATCCCTCTGTCTATTACTAATTATCTCGTGTGGCCTGCCCTCTTCCAGGTCATCACGGTGGAGAGGAGGTTGTGTGGTTCGAACACCACTTGGCGATGCCTAGGCCTGCTCAGTTGTCTCCTGGATCCACACACTTTACATATATTTTATCATTTGTATCAGATATCCTGTCAAGGCAATTAGTAAACTGTCATTCTGGTGTTCTATTCTGTACATGTGACATCTATTGCATGTCTGTCCTACTGAGAGACACTCTGTTCAATATGCCAGTTTTTGCTAACTCAAATCGAGGGTCCAAGGACAGAGGGTATCGTTCAGTGTACAGATTGTAAAGCCCATTGAGGCAATGTCAAGTGTAGTGCATTTTGGGTCTAATAATGCATAATGCAGTTTCTAATTACAGTGTGATTTAACTATTTAGATGTATGATTTACAATGGGATATAAAAACAAATATTATATAAATATAATATGCAAATATGTATAATATTTCTAATAAAGAACAGATTTCTAGGTTTTGCCTACTTTAATACACATCATGTATTATGATGTCTTATTAGTTTACTTATCTTTGTTACATTTTCAATAAAGACCACATTGTTTCTAGTTCTTGCCTAATTTGTAACAAATTATGACCATTATGTCATTACTTAGGATATAATTGTGTATGTTTACTGTCTAATAAAGACCATATTAGCCAGACTTTTTGGGGGACTTGGAGAAAAGCCGCTGTTCTTCCATGTTGAAAGGCGCCAAGTTGAGGTGGTTTAGGCATCTGATCAGGATGCATCCTGGGCACATCCCCTGAAGAGTTAACCTAGTGTGCATGTGTTAATGGTGGATAAAAAACAAATTACCTTGAGGAAACCCAAATAAGCACAGGGAGAACATGCAGACTCAGCACAGAAAGGCCCTACTTCAGCAAGATTTGAACCTAGGGCCTTCATGCTGTGAGGCAACAGTGTGCCACCATGCTCATAAACAGTATGTCTTATCTCACCTAAAGGTTTCCTTAGGATCTTTGGGAAGCAGTGGAAATGTTGCCGGATAGACGGTCATACAGTCATTCTTACTTAGCCTGCAACTGTAAAACTTATTAGATTAACACATGTAGAAGACAGAGACTGTTTTCTAGTTGGCTTATGCATTCATATCACAGTTGCAGTAAAACAGAATGATTCTTTCATATGGCCACATGTGATCAGCAAATGACCATCAGTAGCCCCAAGGAAGTGACTGGCAACCATTTTCCCTCCTCTTGTTTCTGTGGTTGTGTGTGCTCAGTTTTGTATTCTGCTGGCCTGCAGCCTCACTTCAGGGAATAAACAGCCTTCTCCCTGCCTGCTGTGCTGCAGCTGTGCTCAAACCCCACAGCTGCCTCATGTCAACTGGCTTGTGGACAGAAAAAAAAGGAATCATACCCCTGGCATCATAAAGCTAACAGGCAGTAGTGCCTGAGACAAAGGAGCAGCAGGTCAGACTGAAACCCTGCGACTGGCTGCCAGGTGGTGGGCATTCTTGCTCTGTGTCATTAAACTTACACACTAATTACAGGTATGTGAGAGGGTTCATAGACATTAAACACACATAGGTATGCCTACAGGCATGTAAAGGAATGCTGAGACATAAACGAAAACACACATGTGGACCAGGGAGAGGAATTTAGACCTTTACCTGTGATTGTACTTTTAGTGGCACTTTGGCTCATTCCCTGGATAACTCCAATAAACTTTATTATATTTGTATTTCACATGGGCAGCATCATAGACTGTATGCTAACTCTATATTGGATCAACAGTCCTGTACATGGATAGGTTCTAATGACACTTTTTCAATGAATTTCACAGACATCTTCAGTGATGCTGATGAAAGTTCTCATTCATCCAAGTGCTTTACTGTAGGCAACTGGAAGTTTCTTGAAACACTGAAACTGAAACATGTCCAGTTGACTACAATACAACATTTAGAATCTTAACTGACTTTATAAGCCTTATCACCCCGCCCACAGTAACATTTAAGGGGAATCTTTGGGATGAATTTTCAAACACTTGTTAGTTCTACCACTTTTGGCAACTGAACTATTGAAGTGGTTGTACTTCTATGGTGCATATATCTTGGGCAACCAAATGGTGATTTCTAGTGACTTCAGGTTGTGCCACCAGCAGATCAAACTGCTCACGCATCCAGATAAAAGTTTCATCATCTTCATAGAGACTTGGACAAAATATGGTAGACACAGAACTCTATCCCAGCATTTATTGTAGATCAGAGACTTACTTGAGAGCTCATAAAAATGAATATTTAATAGGTTGACAGATCAAAAGTGCTCTTTGGTTTGCCCTCTTGCTAACTGTAGTGTGCCTGTGCTGTGTTGTCTTGTCAATAGTCTTTCTTTATGTTTCTGCATGGATGACTTTCATTGTCACCACATTAAGTAATAGCTTTCATTGTTTACGTGAAAATTACATGAAAATATAATGCAGTTTTGTCCTGTTTAAGTCAAGTCAAGTTGACACCAAATCACAACAAGCGTTAACTCAGACAGTTTTGATATCGAGCAGGTCTGGACTGTATTCTTTATGAAATTATTCACAAAGACCAAACATTCTCCCATGATAATGTAATTGGTAACACTGGCGAGGGGAAACTACCTTTAGTTTTCAGTCCTTTATTACTCTACATGCTGTTTTGATTGTTTGCTGCACAGAGAGTCAAGGGTCAGGGTGAGTATGTAGCATAATGTATTCCTCTATATATTATTACTGCTCTCAGTATTTGAAAACAATTGCAGTGACTCTTTTACTTGTAATCTAATATTCCGTTAATAAAGGGCGTCACATCTAACCATGTATGGATGACTGAAAGGGCATACAAACTAAAATAAATTAATAATGGCTCAATATATAAATTAATATGCCACCCAAAATACATTTCAAAATAAATGTAGGCATTTGTTAATTTATAACATATGATATGGAAAAACATTTTTCTTTTAATTTGACTATTTATTTACCTTAAATGTTTAAAATGTATTTAGTTCTGTTTCCTCTACTTTTCAATTTTTTGACAATTATTTCTAACGTATTTATTTCTGGCTTTCCCCTCAACATTTCTGTAGTCATATCTGCTTCATTATTCAAATAAGAGGTCTGTCAATCAAAGGGCCAACTTTTTGCCTTTTGGTTGATCAACTGGGTGCATAAATATGACAGTTTCAGCAGCTTGGATGGTAGGGATACTATATGTAGCATTGAATTTGATTAATTTACTGTTATCGGACACAAATGAGACATGAATTAGGTTGCAAAAACAACAGACACTGCAAGACTTTAGTGTCCCTGGGGAAGCATGTGTTGCAAGACTCAATTCACGTCTGTGCATGAGACCAGAGAAGAAAGGCATTTTTGAAAGACTTTGTTCAGCTCTCAGTATTTTTTTTTTTTTTTTTTTTTTTAACTTTTTACTGAACCCTTGTAGTTTTTAGTTTTGTATCTCTCCAGTGTTCCTGTTATTACTTTCAGACTCCTGTTGCATCTTACTGTTTCACTGTGTTTGCTGTCAGCTGTTTTATTGACTGCAGGTGAAAATGCAACATTCCCTGATTTACTGCTCCATAACAAAAGCTTGAAAACAACTAAATAAAAGTAATTCAGCTTAAAGCTCAGTTAAAGCCTTTTCTTTGATAATACTCAGAAGAGTAAGACAATTTCCAGATGCTTCTCTAAACACAACACAAGACAAGAGAATTATCATTTAAAGAGACAGCACAAAGACAAATAACAAAAAAATGGTTCTGAAATCATTCTATCCAAATCTATTAGATATAACCTGTAGGCCCACATACAGTTGAATTCTTACACGTGTAGTGTGACTGGTTACATATGGGGAGGCCTTTTCCCCTCAAGGGACTAAAAGATCAGCTGTACATGACTCCCTTGTCTGGTATTTGCAGTACATGAAGATGAGGAAGGCAGCTGGATCATGAAGAAGCTTGAGGGTAATAACGATGTGCAAGCTAGAGTTTCATGGGAAAGTAGAGGATGTTTGGTGACCACCTGTTCCTGAACAGGATACTGCATCCATTATGTCATGTTAAGTTGTGTCATTGCTGAAAGATCTCATCCCAGTTGCTAATGGTAACTTGACAGCAAGGTTTGATAGTCAGATTTTTCCTTCATGTTTAGGAGAAATTGTCCCTACAAACTCATATCTCTTCTCCTGAAACTCCCTGTGAAGCTATCAGTATTAGAGACCATCATTTAAAATCTAAGGCATGCAGCAGCTCTGCAGTGTGTGTTATTTGCAAACTTTGAGCTGTATGAGCAGTTCTGGATCCCTTCACATTATTTGGTAGAGACAAATCTTTCTACTGATGGAAACAAATGGGCCTGGCTGAATTCCCTGTCCCCAGCTGAGGAAACAGAGAGGCACTGTTGGTGCTTAAGAGTGCGCTGAAACCCAGTGTTTAGTTCAGTGATAGCCGGAGTGAAGGATTGAAGGTTTGCTGAAAGGCAGCGCTTTTATGGGCAGGAAGCAGTGCTGTTATATTGTAGTGCTGTTATATTATGTGTCATTTTGCCAATATTGTCCTTTAAATACAAATTGGACATCCAGTGAGATGATTTTCTAGATTCAGCACAAACACAGCAAAACTCCTGGTGTCAATAAACTCACAGCTAAGACAGTATAACTATTGATCCATTTGTCAAGAAGACAGATTCAGTTAGTCCCAGTTCTTTCAGTAGAAGCCATATGGTGCATGGCAGGACCCAAATGTGGACAGCGAGGCAGCAGTAGACTTCAGACAGGTTTATTGAGTTCAAAAGAGTGGAAATGCCAGGCGCCATGTGACGGCTTGGGTTGAGCTCAGGGCGAGGGTACTGGTTGTAGAGGTGCAGAGGGCTGGGCTGCGGGGTGTGGAGCCGCTGGTAGCTGGAAATGCAGGTAATCGCTGGAGGGAGAACCAAACGATAATTAGATCAAGCGTAGACAAGAAGATACTGACTAAGAGCTTTGTGAAGTATTTTTGACAGGAGCCATATACTACTACGATGTGGCAAAATCATCTGGCAGCAGGTAGCGTGAAGATCAGGGCTTTTGAGCGGTCACTCATTGCCAATCTGCCGCTGGTGTGCATGTGCCGCTCTGATGAAATGAAACTCCACCCAGCCTCCCGGTGCACTTCTGCAAACACCTTAAATAGAACAGAAAGCAAAAAACACACAAGTCCGCCCCAGACCTTGATAGGCCATAACAAACTCAATCCCACATGTACTGCCCTCTGTTAGAAATACTTACCTGTACTCCAAATGTGGATTATAATGTGCAGTGTTGGGGAAGTTACTTAAAAAAGTAATTAGTTACCTATTACTAGTTACTTCTGTTAATTGTTATGAGATTACTTTACTAGTTACTGCATTTGAAAAGTAACGTCACTACTTATTACTTTACTTTCCCATTTCTTAATTTACCGAGTAGATACAGGACAAACATCATAGCCCTATCATCACTTAGTATTTATTGTATAAAGGTATACAACATGGCTTATAAAACCATATGAAAGAGCAATATCCCTGTCTGCACAAAGAAATATGCCTCACTGTAAAATCCACAAACAACAGGACAAAGGAGGCTATAGTGAGGTCAATCAGTAGCAACATGCAAGTTTCTAAACAAAGGCTTTGGGAAGCATGAGAATAAAAATCGCCTGGGCATAGAGTGCATTTCACTCGAATATTTTTGAAAGTAATGGGAATATCGCCAAAGTCCGAAACCCCCTCTCTCCTGTTCCTGTTCGCACCAGCAGCAACGTCACTCGACTCAAATCAATCTCTATGGCAACGCACACAGGCAGCACGCACACATGTTTGCACCACTTAAAGAGATCATGTAGTTTCTGGGCTGTCTTCCTCAAAGGTGTCGGCGTGTAGTATGTTGATAAAAGGCAAGGCTGGGTGGAATGATAGAGCAATCTTTATTGAAACAGACTTCAGATAGCCTAGCTTAGGAATTCTACCAAATGCCACCCCCTCAAGTCTCTACTCGTGGGATCCTTCTTAATGTCCCTTGGGCAGTACCTGCCTACTCCTGATTGGTCACTGTGGTGGGTTGATGGTCCATCTATCCAATCAACTAGAAAAGGAGGTGGTCCATCTCCCATAAATGACTAAATCTGTTACTGTCACTCCTTCGGTCTTGTACTCCTAAATTACCTAAATGAGCCCTCTATCCTTTTCTGGAGATGTATGTGTTTAGATATCATCCTCAATCTGACACAGGAGTCAGGCTCCATTTTAGTCCCTATAGTGGCCTTGTCCTCTGCTAACCTTTGACCCACACACAGCTAAATGCTGGCTCCAAGGTCCCTTGGAGCTGTGAGCCCCGTATTGTCTGCATTCCGTACCTCACACAAGGAGGAGGAACAGGTTATATTTAAACTGAGTTGAATTAAAGGCCAGAACGTGTTGCCGTCCAGAAACCTCAATCACAACTCTACACACAGGCAAACACGGCTTGGGTAACGCAGGCGCAAGCGCATTCCTAGAGTCTAGTAAAGTAGTGTAGTTACCAATATTTTTTTTTTTGTGTAATGCGTTACTTTACTTCGTTACCCAAAAAAGTAATATTGTTACAGTAATCCGTTACTTTGTAACTCGTTACCCCCAACACTGATAATGTGCTGCTGAGAATAGTCCCCAACAAATGAAGTTTTTCTCCTGTTTCACTAGCATTTGTTAAGAACTAGGAAGGACCTGCTGTTTTAAAGCTCTAAAGCGTGTGCTTAGAATTGCCCAGAACCTCACTGGTACCCATCCATGGAGCATTGGTGATAACAGTGAAGCAGATTCTTTGAGTCCAGTGGGTTGGGAGGTGGGGACCACATGGATTGGAGTGCGACCTAACAGGAAGGCTTGAGGAGCGGTCCACCATTACTCTTCTTCCTGTTATTTTGCACTCGGGGATAGACACTTTTTGTACCATGACGGTGGTGTGCCGGTGATCCAGCTCCTACAGTGAGTAGCTCAAAAACCTTCTTCAAGAGTTCAAGGGTGGTGTCTTGGCCTCAACAATCCCCAGATCTCAATCCAATTGAGCATTTGTGGGATGTGCTGGATAAACAAGTCCAATTCATAGAGGTCCCACTGCACAACTTAAAGGATGTGTGGCTAACATCCTTGTGACAGTTACCACAGCACACCTTAAGAAGTGTGGTTGTGAGTCCATGCCCTGAAGGGTCAAAGCTGTTTTGGTGGCAAAAGTGGGACCTACACAATATTAGGCACGTGTTGCCTAATATTAATTGTGATAATGTTATGGCTTATTCACACAGTCTAACTGCCGTGGTTCTGGAGATGAACTGTAAAATATGAGGAATCCTTGCCCGGTGGCTGGGAATATTCCCTGCATGATTCATAGAAGTCTGGGCTGTTGACCTCATGCTCTGGACCAAAGTGCTGGGAAACAAGCTTATTCACTGTCCTGGGGCCAAGCCCTTAGAGAGACAAGAGCCCTGATTTCATTGTTAGCCTTCTAAACCTGTCTTTCTCTACTGAAGTCTCTATTCTTAAGAGTTGATTATACATTGAAACATTGCATTTATCACTTAAAGGGATAGTTCGGGTTTTTTGAAGTGGGGTCATTTACAGTGTTAATTTCGTTGACGAAGATTATGACAAAAAATATTTGCCAACGAACCTTTTTCACGGACAAAAACTGAATGAAAGCTAAATAAAAAGTCAGATATGATGACGAAGACTGTGATGAAATATAACTGACACTTTAGTAAACGAATAAAATGAGACGAAAATGTTAGGGAGGGATGAATGGAGAAGAGATCTAATCAGAACTACTCTTTTTGAGGGGCAAGTTGGGAAAAAAATCCAATCAGACTGAATCTTTTGACCAATGCAGAAGCAGTAGAGCCATTTGAAAAAGCCTGCATTTGCCACTGCAGGCCCAACAGCTAAACAAAGGCAGCAGCAGTCACGCAGAAGGAGGACAAAGATGAGTAGCAGAACTCAGCACAGTTTTTTCACAAGAGTTTGGTTGTTTAAATTATATTTAATTGTGTTTAGTTGCACAGCTTTGGCTGCACTGCTTTCAGTTGACTTCGCCTGTCAGCAAACGCTAACGTTTTACAGTGCACCTGGTCCAAGGGCAACGGCATGTCTCATGAACAACAGACATGTCAGAGCTAGGTCTTGGTAACACTTCAGATATGATAACAAGGACAACAAGACCGTCTGTACACTGTATGGAGCTAAAATCGCGGGGAAAAACACCACCGACTTGAAGTGACTTTTACAGGCGTCTCATCCAGAAATACATGCAAAGATAAGCATACACTAAGCTAAGCTGAGGGGCTGAGGCTGTAGCTCAGCGGGTAGAGCAGGTCGACTAGTGATCGGAAGATCACTGGTTCAAATCCCAGCTCCGGGCAGTGCTGAGCTGCATGTTGAAGTGTCCTTGAGCGAGATACTGAACCCCACGTTGCTCACAAGTGAGGGCCCTGCGATGAGCTGGTGACTTATCTAGGGAGTACCCTGCCCTCGCTTTTTAGCTTAATGTGATATTTACCTGTATCTTCATGCTGAGAGAGTGGGTGTTTATTTACTTGAACATTAAGGAGTATTTCTGTGGTAGTGTGTGCATGGCATTACAGCCAAAACATATTTTATTAATGTTCTAATGTTCTGTTTAAATCTTGTTGTTTTTGCACAGAGTAGCAAGGCATTCTAAGGCATTGTAGCCTAGCAGTTAGTTTACTTCCCTTGAGGTATGTGAACATTAACAGTAGTGAATTTTCTGTATTTAGATACCTTGTGCAATGGTATTACAACCAATAATTGTATTATTATTCTTGAGAATTTTTTACAGTCGACTAAGTCTACTGTAGATTTAGTCAACTAAAACTAGACTAAGACTAAAAGACTTAAGACTAGACTAGGACTAAATCTCTTATGATATTTAGTCGACTAAAACTAGACTAAGACTAAAAGATTCAGATGACTAAAATATGACTAAAACTAAATGGTGAGTTATTCAAAAGACTAAGACTAAATCAGAATTTGCTGTCAAAATTAACACTGGTCATATAAAGTACATATCTATAGTCGGTCTGTTCCCTACCGTAATCAGCGCAGCCTCAGTTTGGAGAAGCAGAGAGCCACTCCAGCCCAGACGCTCAGCTTTGTACTGCAGTGATGGGGTCCAGAGGCAAAACGAATTTTAACCACTTAAAATAAGGCTCAAATAAAAAAATCTATATAATTTCAAGTGTACGTTGTAAAGAGAAAATTCACACCGCTTTATGTTGCCGTCAGACCGCCCTTTTTTTTGGCACACATTTTCTCAACTGTTCAACCTCCATATCCCTACGCTGAAACTCTGACCCAAACAGGTGATCTGCAAGCGGCAAAATACAGTGCGAGGCCCAGTTGCACTAATGTGTAGGGATACAGAAAAGACAGGGCAGTCTGGAAGATTGAGAGAAGTGGTCAGCCCAAACACAGAGCTATGACTGCTTTAGATTCCTTGTCTTACCGCATCTTCACCTAGGCTTCCTGCTCTTTACATCATTTTATTGGTAACAGAAATCAAGCTAGGGTTGACATCGTCCCTCATTGAATTGCATTATATGTGACATAATATAACTGTGTTAAAATAACTCACTGTTGACTTTTGCTTTCAAACTGGAGCAGTGGTCCCCTGGATGAAAATCTTGTGTTTGTTTGACCCTTCAGTCAACCCCATTACGTGGACTTTGTTGCTCTTTATCCCACAACACTTGACTTCTTTCCTTTCTGCCAATATCACTACAGCCAGAGGTCTCTGCCTTAGAGAGAACATAAACCGGTCATAATAAATTCTGTGCATGGTCAACCCATATGGTCATTTTCTGGTGAAGATGGGCTGGCATCACTTCAGAATAGCGCCTCGTCCTCTGTCGCTGCCCCTCTCTCACTAGTAATGGATCAACTAGACTGAGGTGATGGAGTTACAACTGAGCAGGAAAACTACCAGGAAATGAGGGAAACCATCTGTCCACAAAGCACTCCGATGAATAATTCTGATTGCCAGGTTCCTCATCTAACAAGGGTGTGAGTGGCTGGAACTCATTAGCAACAGAGCAAAGTGGGGAAAATAAAGGAAAGAGATGCTATGATGAATGAAGGGTGTGAAGCTTAAATCAACCTCTCTGAAGAGCCTACACCATGAAAGAAAAGAGAGGATGAAATAAAACTTAACTGGTGACAACTGCTGAGAAAATAAGGAGATCCATTTATATAAGAGACATGAAGCTGATGACCACAGACAGGATGTATATACATTCACACTGGACTTGAATCAAAAATCTGAATGTGTCCCAATTTCTCATGGCCTTGCATGACCTGAGACTGAACAAACTGCCTCCTATAGGTTTATAGAATAAAAAGAGACAACCTCCAGTGAACTGAATTCACACCTCTAACTGCTCCAGCCAGGCCAACTGTGAGACTGTCACCAACAATTCAAGTGATGATTGTAGCCTGCCTTTGTTATCATGCTCCCCCAGGGTCAGGAAATGATGAAGTTATGTTCATGCTGGGCTTAGTTTGCCTGGCTTGGTGGACACAAAGCAATCAGCTAAAGATGGGACAATATTGACTATATAGCGCTCGAGTCTCTTATATGATACGATTTTATGACTTTGAAGACACTTTGGGCCCTATATAGACAGTCTGCACATAGTCTAATGTGCACTACGGCAGTGCATTTAGGGCATGTACAAGTCAATTTTGTTTGTTGAACATTTGATAATCTGGTGTGGCACACGGTGAAAAGAGTTGGTGTTTAATAGTTTAAAAGCAACGTGTGCCACAACCTGGCATATATTAAACAATGGCACTCGCCTTCACTGAGGGACAGGGCTGAGTTCCTTGGCTGCTGGACCCTCTGCCCCACCATTTCAAAGTCATCTGTCCCATCAATAACTCTATTTGACTGCATATGAAAAAATAAATTGAAATTTAACCAAGGAGGAGGAGGGGCACTACCACATCCCTATTTGTATGCACGATTCTCAGTCTGTGGAAAACATCTTGTTTGGGTTTTAATAAGTCCATTAATCATGTGTCTTAGGTGCGGGGCACAAGTTATGGGTGAATTCCAGTATTTATACCTAGGCCCAATATCTACATCCTCTGTTTGTGTGTAAATGATTCATAATAACCAGAATCAGTCCAGTCAGTCGCCTCAGCTGGCAGTATAACAACATGGCTGCAATTGGAAACGATGTGATTAAGATTGTTAATAACAGAAAGTATCCCCACAGAAAGAGACCTTTGTTAAATTATAACATCTATTTTGTAACCAGAAAGTCTCATTCAAGGAGAAGTCTTGCTCTGATATCTCACGAGATGCGAGTTGCGAGATGTTGAGTTCCATGACAGTGGAAATGAAACAGACTTGGAGAGTTTGAATGTTCACTTAGGGGGACTGCCAGCAAGGTTTTATTCTCAAGACATGGTTGAACATTTAGCTGATTGTGACTGTCTACAAGAGACAGCAACTGTGACAACTTGCCTCATGAGATTTCAGAGTCGGACCCTGACATCCCCCCAGTGCAGATTTTTCATACTCACCTGAGTTACCCATCCTCCTCCTTTGCTTCTGCAATAATTACTATGTCCAACAGAGGTCACCATCACAATAAATGTAGATATGCTCAGGGGGAGGCAGATGGGACTGTAGGCCTCCGAGTGTTGGGAGCTGAGCAAACGCGTCTCTGAAACAGAAACACATGGATGTCTTGTGAGCAATGCTACAGAGATGCCTGGATGAGCATATGGAGAGGGGATCACAGGGAGGGAAGCCAGACAGACACACAGAGACAGAAAGGAAGAGGGAGAGGAGAAATGCGCTCCAACATCTCAGCAACACCTGCCTCAGATAATTTGACACAAAATCATAAATGCATATGTTCAGAATATAATTCAATAAATGTTGTAATTCATACAAACCAGGACCAGGAGCCAGACATAGAACAAATACATAGATACATAGATACATACATACATACATACATACATACATACATACATACATACATACATACATACATACATACATACAAAAAAATCTGTTGGCCATCCATGCGGACATCAAAACTAATAAATCACCAAAACCAAAAAATCAGAATAAATACTAAATACACAATTTATCCTCTTTTCCAGGCTTCTTTAGATAAAGTCGGCAACCTTAAACACATCAAAATTAGACAGCCATTCTCAGTTCTACTCATCTGGATAAAAAAGGAATATTTCAGGAGTCATTTTCCACTTTGCTTGAATCAAACTGCTCAGACGTTGGTTCCCCTCCTGAATATGTTCTCAACTGATTCAGGACAAAACTTTGTTTTGTCTGCACATATGTCCTTAATTCTGGCTTTGACTGGATGTGTTCCATTGGTCGAATTTAAGTTAATGTTACAACACAAATGATTTCTTTTCTGTCCTCGGTCACATTGGATTATTTGACATTTTGGTTGCACTGATCCTGGTATCATGCCCATGTCTCTCTGAATTGTTTAAACAGGAGCAAAACCTTGAGAAAATGTAGTAACTATTTTGCACGGTGTCAACACTTTTAGATTCCTTTCCCATAATCCAAAATCCCCTCTGTCTAGTTTAACACACTGTGCCAGTCACATAACTGATGCTCCCAGTCATTGCCTCTCTGGCTGCCAGTCAGCTGGGATCCACTTTCTAAAACATGTCCCACAGTTCACTGCAGAGTAATGTTTCTTTGTTTAGTTTCACGGTTAGGACAGTTTTCTTTCCCACACTCACAGTAGCTCCTGGAACCCATACAACGATTCCTGTTCCATTATTAGATAAGTTAATTAGTGATTAATTTAAAAGCTAACAGCTAATTGATTAATCAAAACAGCTCTGATTATTATTATTTTTCTTTTTTTTAATCAAGGATCAAATTGCATTGTTGTTTTTTTCTCAATTATATTGTAAAACATAGTGACTAATAGGATTTAATGCTGCAGTCACAAAACACAAATTTCAGCATTTTGGGATATACACTGTATTCAGTTCAGGGGTGGAGAGTTCAAGAGGAGATTAATATCACTCTCATGTCTGTATGGTAAATATAAAGCCGCCATCCACAGTTGTTTGCATAAAACCTGGCGTAAATTGGCATTGCCAGTTTACAGATTGGGATGCACTGGACTATTTTTATTATCATTTTTTCTTACATCTGAGTTGTTGCCATGGCAACAGCACATACTCCCGAGAAAAAGTGTTATTTTGGCTGCTGATTAAATAATTTAAGACATAACATAAGAAATTCAGTTTTGTAAAGAAAACTCATTAACTATCATCAACTGAATTATAATGATTCACTGATTTGTAGTGGGCCAACAAAGCTAGAGAGCAGGGCTTGGTTGTGTTCCTGGCTAGCAGGATGATGAATCTCTGAAGCCGTCTCTCGCTCTCTCTTCTTGCAGCCATCAGTTTTTGTGTAATGTTTGCTTCCTCTGCTGCCAAAGCGATGCCTCCAACAGCGGCAGATCTCACATTGTGCTCGACAGTTGACAACCATGCGAATGCTGAGTGGCAGGGCACCAGCGAAACACTTACTGTGTGTCAGGGGGTCACAATGTTAAGTGGGCTTAATGTGTAAACATTGCTCAGTAGTAATGGGGGGATCATTCAATTAAATGAATTCTATCATTCTATAAATAAGTGAGCAGGGAGAGAAATGTCAGGCATACTTTAAAACACATGGGAGGTATTTGGATGATTGATCCTACTGGTGCCTTGAAAATGGGCGTCCTCCAGAGAATTGGTTTTGACGTGAAAGAGCGAGTCGAGAAAGAGAGACAGCAAGATGAGACTGTGTGAAACAGAGTGTGTGTGCGTCCTCGTCTCCGGAGAGATCAGGGACGGCAGAGGAACACTCAATCACATCCAGCTGTTGAGCTGTTGTGCTGATGGATGGGAAGCACCGGGCATGTGTGTCAGTTTACTGAGAGAGGAGTTCCAGTGTGACGTGCACACACAGAGACAAGCAGCGCACAAACACGAGCCAGCTCTCAGCTCTTTTTTAGAATTTGGTAAAGCCCAAACATGTCAGTGGAAATGTCTTCAACAAAGTTGCTGTACTCAGTCACACAGTTTTCAGATGAAGATGTCGGCGTGTAGTATGTTGATAAAAGAATTCTGCGGAGACAAGGCTGGGTGGGATGAGCGATCTTTATTGAAAACAAATCTCAATGCCTGCGTCCAAACCAGGGCGGCCACTCCCTGGGGTCCTTGAATCCATGACAAAGTTCTGCCCAATGCTTTGCCCTCTGCTCTAACAGAGCAAAGTCCTATCCCCTTCGACCTAGGAAAATCTACAAAGTGCCACCACTTTTTAAAGTCTAATCACTCGCATCAGCCCACTTCTTCCAATTGGTCACTGTGTAGGATTGAGGGTCCATCTATCCAAGAGTAGAAAGAGAAGGTAGTCTGCCTCCTCCTGTACATTATCTAACTTCCGCAGTCACTTCCGAGGTCACTTCTTGGAGCTTACAGCCTAAAATGGACCGGATTGTCTCTTCATGCTTATATGGAAATGTATATTTTAAGTCAGCTCTAAACAACTAGTATGGGGGTTAGATTCAGCTTTATTGCTCCATATGGATCTGTCTTCCAGCTGAACTTTAACGCACACACAGAGAGCTGTTTAATTGCTCCGGGGCCCCTAGATATGTAAACATCACATCGGCCACCTCTCTTCCCTCACAGTAAAGGAAAACAACTATCACTATTAAAGCTTAGCTCTGAATGTGTAACTGTGCAGATACCTCATAATTCCCCCCTTCGAGGCCCGCAAAGTCTCGAAAAACACAAACACATTCACAATACTTGATACCCAACTACTGTGGCGGCTTGTCTGTTTTCAACAAAGTCCCCCTCATCCAAACCTAATTTCAGAGTCCTATTTTGAACTGAAATTTGGAATCAGCTAATTAACTAGTTCGCTCCTCAGGTCCTATAGCACCTTATTTTAAGTTACTTTATGACAAGTTAACTCACTCACTTGTCCTAATTAGGTTGAATTTGGCTACTCTTAGCCTCACCTGCGGAACTCCCTTCAGGTACACTCCTTTTCAGCAAACTCTGAAAAGTACTTCTTATTCTTGAAATTGTTGCTTATGGCTCTTCAGGTGTAGTTGTAAGGGAATCCCACAAATCAGCTGTTGCATCCCATTCCAAAAATCTACCCTTCTAAGGAGTATCAAAAAGAAATAGGAAACCTTACTAATCAACTATGGAGAATCCACGTCTTCAAGCCAATCCAGGAGGGGAAACTCCTTTTGTAATTTACAATTACCAATTAACATTTATCCACTAATTGAATGACCATATGCCAATTGGCCATTTAACTCCAAAACTTTCACAAGTCCAATTTTTTAAAATATAAATAAAAAGTGTATACATCGCTATACCATAGTATAAGAGTGAAACCTAATTAAACTATTATATTATTCAGATCATGCTCATTCCCTGGTTCATTTGCGATTATCACAGGATTACAACAAACACAACAATTTCCACATTATAATGCATACATATATATATATACATATATATATATATACATACATATTCATTTAATTCTACATAACATAACAGACAAATCATCTTGCTGTGTCAACTGCAATCTCGCTCTTCAGCAGCATTACCATCTGGTTTGGCGAGTTGTCAGTCCTGTCCTGTCCCCAGACAGGTCAATCTCTCCACTGTCATCCTGAGAAGAGAAAACCCCACTTTGCAAACAAAAATATCAGATACCATATATCATGAATACAACATCCATCACTGTTACTTTGTATTTTAGATCAGGCAGGTCCAAAATCCAACTTCAGGATTGACTCTTGACCTCGGCAGGCGGCGCGTACGGACGCAGCGGCCCCTCTCTGTCCCAAAATGGAGTATTTTACGTGTTTTTCATGTTTGTCTTCCTCTGTGTGCACGAGGAATTGTACGTTTTCGTCGCGTTTGTCCGTCCCAAGGCGCACATATAGCCGCAGGACTCTTTTTGACATCGGAAATACTTTTTTCTGGAAGATAAACCCGACTCATGCTGAGGAGCTTCACAACCATGGCCTTCTCCGGCGGCCCGCTTCAACACCGACCCCCACTATTGCAGCCCACCCACAGAGGAAGCGCCGCAAGCGGTGCGAGAGGAGGCAGAAGCGAGGAAAGCGCGGAGGTATCCGGGCTAGGCTAACGGCTAACCCACACAAGCCGGCTATTCCATCTATCGTACTAGCCAACGTACGCTCCTTAGACAATAAACTGGATTACATACAGCTCATGAGATCGACCCAGCGGACTGTGAGAGAGTGCTGTGTTTTTGTGTTTACGGAAACATGGCTGAACGATAACACACCGGACTCCGCCATTCAGCTCGACCGGCTAACGTGCCACCGAGCAGACAGAGCCCTCATAGAAGGAGGTAAGACCCGCGGTGGCGGGGTCTGTGTGTATATCCGGGATGCTTGGTGTCGGGACGCTGTGGTGGTTTGCAGACACTGTTCAGCCCTTGTGGAGTTTATGATCATCAAATGCCGGCCTTTCTATCTACCGAGGGAGTTTTCTGCTATCCTGCTTGTTGCAGTCTACATCCCCCCCAGCTGTAACAACAATGACAGAGACAAGGCATTGAGTGAACTGTACAGCTCCATAAATGAACAGCAGACTGCCCACCCAGAGGGACTTCTCATCGTGGCTGGAGATTTCAATCATGCAAATCTCAAAACAGTGTTTCCTAATGTGTACCAACACATTGACTTTGCAACAAGGGGAAACAACACACTGGACCAGGTTTACACTACATTGAGAGGAGCATACAAGGCAGCACCCCTCCCCCACCTCGGCGCTTCTGACCACATCACTGTTATGCTAATGCCAGCATACAGGCCTAGGGTCAAAGTCACCAGACCGGTTCAGAAACAGGTACGGGTGTGGCCAGAGGGGGCCTCCTCAGCACTCCAGGACTGCTTCTCCACCACAGACTGGGACATGTTTAAGCAGGCAGCCACTTACAACCACCACATCAACATACAGGAGTACTCGGACACTATTACTGCCTACATCAGCAAATGCATTGATGATGTCACGGACACCAAGACCGTCACAGTACGGGCCAATCAGAAACCATGGCTGACGGGGGAAGTACATTGGTTACTGAGAGCCCGGAATGCTGCTTTCAGAGCAGGTGATGAGGCTGGTCTCAGATCAGCAAGAGCCAACCTGTCCCGTGGCATCAGACTTGCAAAGAGGCAGTACAGCAACAGGATAACTCACCACTTCACCGACAGCAGAGACACAAGGAGCCTGTGGCAGGGGTTACAGACCATCACGGACTACAAGCCTCGACCACAGACCTGTGATAACAACATAACTCTGCTGAATGATCTGAACCACTTCTACGGACGGTTTGAAGCCGACAACAACACCTCTGCACAGAAATCAGCACCCCCTCCAGACGACCAGGTACTGTCCCTGTCCCCAGCCAGCGTGAGGAGATCCCTCTCCAGGATCAACACACGGAAAGCTGCAGGACCAGACAACATCCCGGGTCGCGTGCTGAAGGACTGTGCAGAGGAGCTCACAGATGTCTTCACAGACATCTTCAACATCTCCCTGAGCCAAGCTGTTGTCCCTACCTGCTTCAAGAACACCACCATCATCCCGGTTCCAAAGAAGGCCTCTCCATCCTGCTTCAATGACTACCGCCCCGTGGCACTGACCCCCATCATCATGAAGTGCTTCGAGCGGTTAGTCATGAAACACATCAAATCCAGCCTACCTCCCTCCCTGGACCCGTACCAGTTTGCATATCGGACCAACCGGTCCACTGACGATGCAATTTCCACCGCCCTCCACTCAGCTCTCACCCACCTGGACTCTAAAGACTCATATGTGAGGATGCTGTTCCTGGATTTCAGTTCAGCGTTCAACACGATCATCCCCCAGCAGCTGATACAGAAACTGGACTGTCTAGGACTGAACACCTCACTCTGCAACTGGTTGCTGGACTTCCTAACAAGAAGACCACAGGCAGTTCGGGTCGGCAGCAGCGTGTCCAGCACCATCACACTGAACACAGGGGCTCCCCAAGGATGTGTGCTCAGCCCCTTACTGTTCACCCTGCTGACCCATGACTGCACACCAACACACGACAGCAACCTCTTCGTCAAGTTTGCGGACGACACGACTGTGGTGGGGCTCATCAGAAACAACGATGAGTCAAACTACAGGGACGAGGTGAGCCAACTGGCCAAGTGGTGCAGAGACAACAACCTCTCTCTGAACGTGATGAAGACGAAGGAGATTGTTGTCGACTTCCGGAGAGCCCCCACCCAGCACCTTCCACTGACCATCAATGGTGCTGCTGTGGAGAGAGTGAGCAGCACCAAGTTCCTGGGTGTGCACCTCTCTGAGGACCTCTCTTGGAGCAGCAACACCGCATCACTGGCCAGGAAAGCTCAGCAGCGCCTCTACTTCCTCCGCAGACTGAGAAGAGCCAGAGCACCAGTCCCCATCATGCGCACCTTCTACCGCAGCACCACCGAGAGCATCCTGACCAGCTGCATCACTGTGTGGTACGGCAGCTGCACTGCATCCTGCAAGAAGACCCTGCAGTGCATAGTGAGAGCAGCTGAGAGGATCATCGGTACCCCCCTCCCCTCCCTCCAGGACATTTACAAAACACGCCTAGCCTGCAAAGCACTCAGCATTGCGGGCGACCCCACCCACCCCAACCACCATCTCTTCAGTCTCCTGCCATCTGGGAGGAGGGTGAGGAGCCTCCGGGCGAGAACCAGCAGACTGAGGGACAGCTTCATGCACCAGGCCACCAGGATGCTGAACTCTCTCCCAGAACTGCCCCCCCTTCCCTCTCCGCCCGCTGCCCCCACAAACTCTGGACCTTGCTGACCCCCCCCTGACCCCCCTCCTCCCCCCACGGACATTACTGACCCCCCCCCACCCAAAAGGCACCAGCCACTTTACAAACTCAGTAAAAACTCAGTAAAAGAACACTTAGAAAAATATATATATATATATAAAAATAAAAAAATTGCAAATTGCACTATGTACAAATGTTTCACATGTTTACATTCCGTGATGTCACCTGTATATATTTAAAATATATATTTAAATCTTTATTTTTTCATTTTTACTTCTACTTTTTTTACACTCATTGTGGATAGAGAGTAACAGAATTTCAATTCTCTGTATGTCTTGCACATATTGCAGCATTGACAATAAAGCCAACTTTGAACTTGAACTTTGATAAACAACACTCAAATAATCTCCCCTTTATTTCTATTTTGCTTTGTATGGCATATCATGTATGTCTGCTTTTAATATACCCCTTGTGTCAAACTAATCTCCTAATGTACACTTAATAACAGCACTGGCACACTTGTTTAATGTCATACATTTTCAAAACTTCAAATCTTCAATTTTGCATCTGGATTTTTTTTTTTTTTTTCATAATTTTTTTTATTTATTCTTCCATTCCCCCCTTTGTCCATTCAGATTCATATTCAGAGTTTGGACACCTCTGCTCCAGGCAATGCTACTACTTTCTTGTTGTTGTTGTCAATAACCACTCATCTTTTCATTTCATCTCATCAGCAAATTGAATAACACACATCAAACAACATTTTTTATTTGGTTGCATTTTACTTAAACTCCGTCCCAGGGAGTCCGTTATTGTGAATTGATGTCACTAAATATTCCTTCTTGTTCATTTATCTGAGAGGACATTCCCAGCATCCTCTTCTGCGCGCTCGAGTGCTTTCAACTTCTTGTCCCTGGTGAGGCAGATGTAAGAGCAGCTGCCTTTGGAGCTGCACTGGGTCAGCAAAACCGATATGAACCTCATATTTGCATACCACTATACAAACAGGTACAGATTAATGATGTTTGAGTTTTAGTGGTAACTGCAACATCCGTTCCTGTTTCCTAGAAAGAAAAACCCCAAGTTGTTGCCACATTTCCAGCTGCCTGAGCAGACACATTATTAGATATTGCTTATGAGACATAAGGAGATCCATTGGTTGGATGTTTCACAGCAGACTCATCTGAAAAAGAAGATAGCATTAGGGTTAATGAGTGGTGTGTCAAATAATGCTTTGTTGTTTAGACACAGTATCGGCCACTGCCACGTATGGATGTGGTTCTCCATCCCAAGCTGTGGGAAGCAAAACCTTATGTGTTAAGGACTGTACATCTTTGTAGTGGCATGCAACATTATTAGTAAGATGATTAGGTAAGTGATAATTTCAAGGAGCAGCATGCAAAACACAAACACAAAAGTTAGATGATACATGGTTATATCAGCTATGGTCATAACTTTTTGGGAAAAGCAGCTATTACAACCCTTTGACAATTTTACTATAACCCTGTCTGTGGTGGAAAGTCATCTCAATTACTGATCAATCAATCACTATTTGCCACCATGGGGCTAAGGGTTTCCAAATACACCACCACATTTCAAAAAGATTGAAGTGTCTATCTATGGTTTGAGAGGCCTAAACGAAAATGCTCAGTAGAGGTCAGTCAGTAGAGGTTATCTGCCTCACAAGTCAGTCAACATCAGTCTTAGTCAAATGTTTCCCCCATGTGTGAGGTCATACATTGGTTGGGAAATCACCACAAAATTATTAAACCATGGACAACAATGGCCTGTTAAGTCCAATGAGGCAATCGTTGAAAACTTTAGGACTGTTTTCTGCCAGAAAACAAAGTAGAGACACTTGTCTTAGTTTAACAATGCCCCTGTATAGGAGAACATACACACAACCACTGTCAACATCCCAAACATGTGCATTATCACCCAATTGCCACTAATGTCAGTTACATGATAAACACAAAATTAATTGGAGAAGAAACCCCTATGGCATCTGCATCCAAGAATAACGTTTACCATTGATAGTGAAAGCAACCCAGAACTATGAGTTTAGATGAACAGAAATGCTTAAATATGCATCGGTTAAATCTACAATGAAAACCCCATCTGATCAAATTTTTAACACTAATATTACAACATCTGCTGATCCACTCCATTTTTGACCCCAAGGGGCTTTCATGATCTCCACCCCCCTTTGACATCTTTTCAGACAAAATGAAGGCGACACATGGCAACGGGTGACAATGATTTTAACTTTTAGGGCTGACTGGATATTTTCTTTTCTATGACATAGAATTTTCTATGACACTATGACATATTTCTATTCTAGACCATGACAGAATTCAACGCACCCTAGTCTGTCTAGTCAGGCTGTATACTTGTCACTGAATGTCACCACAAAGTTTATTCTTTATACTTCTGTTTGTATATAGTTTATCACTCATACGTTCATTTTATTGTTGTGGGGCCTGGGATGGGGCGAAAACATGGTGAAGGTTTGCTCGAGTGACCTTCTATTGATGCAGCGCTATCCAGTTTAGACCTGTGTTTTGGCAGATTAAGACAATGCATTTTTTCAGAACACCATTCAGTTTTTTTCTCTTCCCGAATACTTTGGCTTTGAGGATGATAGACCTCTCCTAAACATTGAACTCCCAATTTCCATAGAATTAATTTTACCGTTTTATCCACAACCTCTCTCCCATTATCTGAGGATATGCAATCTAGAAGTCCCCATCAGCTTATGATCTCCGGACTTAAGAACTTGGCAACAGACTGAGCATTCTTACCCTTAGTAGGACAAGCCTCAAACCATCGCAAAAATCTGTCTATAACTACTAGAATGGATCGCTTACCTCCAATTGGTTTAACATATCAACAAAGTCGAAAGTCCATGATTAGCTCATGCATGAAATCTTTTGGAGTTGGGACGTAACCAGGAGAGACCATCCCCCCTCTCCTAACATTATTTTCTATTATGATCAATTTGTTCAAGCAGGTATGGTATGGTAAGGTATAAAAGCCCTACTTCTTTAACAATGTTCTTTAAAAAATGTTCAAAAATGTTCAACAATGTTCTCTTAACTTCCCTCCTTGCAACATGGGCTTGCCCATTTTGCTACGTGATTCAATCATGTGGTTCTCCATCTTCTGGGGTTGGCAAATAGCAAGCAGAATCTACTGTCTTCACCTCATGTCAAGTGACATCCTCCTAATCCTATAGCCTATAAGAGTCTAAAAGCCCTCCATGACCTTCTTTTATCATGCTCTTGTCGATTATGATTTGCCCCAGCAGCCTAATTGGGTAATCTCTCCTTAAAAATAAAAGCTCAATTTACCAGGTAGTAAAGTCATCTAGCAGGCTCATGATTGAGCCACAGCTCAAGGTGGAGACCCTGTATACAAATGTATACGTAGTTTAATATTAAATGACAGTTCCCAGCTATCACACAATAAGTTACAACTTATCTCCTGTGAATGCAGTTTTACAATCACTAAGTATAGGACAAAAAGACACAAAAACAGTTTTACTCCTACAGCCAATACACTGCGGAAAAGGTCACGGTTATATTTTGCAAAGGTGTCCATTTATTGCTGTTTTAGTCTATCTACTTTGTTACTTATATTTTACCCCTTATGTATATTTTTACAACCTAAGCAAGTTTTATTTTCTCTTTACTATTAACATTGTAGTTCAGTTCAATATCTCAGTATGATCTGGGCCTGTAAGAACTATTTAATGTATCACATTTTCATTTCCACAGTCCTAAATGACGTGCCTCTATATTTTGTCCTATTTGTGTATGAGGATTTTACTGCAAACAAATTCTATTTCTGGGTAGGATTTACATATAAATTTTGTTGTACAATGTACATCGACAATAAGGAGCTATCGATCTATGGGAACTAATAAAGTAACTGAACTGCACATGTAAATCCTCTCCTAATGCAAGCGGATACATATATTACAACATGTTCAGAGTATCCTGACAGTGCAAGCCCTGATACCTCCTGCAATCTTTATTTAAACGTTTTGAATGCCAATGAAACTTGTTATTTCCCTCTGTCCCTGATTTATTGTCTGGCTCAGATAAGTAACCTCACCTTCCACACCTTCATTCACTGCTCTTAAACTACATGGCAAGCGATAACAGTCATCCGGTTTCTCTACAGGCGGCGATCGTGTGTTGCTTTGAGGATTCAGACTTATCTTCAAGACATTTAGCAGCCCTTTAATTTGTGGCTCAATCCTCTCTTCCCTCACAGTAAAGGAAAACAACTATCACTATTAAAGCTTAGCTCTGAATGTGTAACTGTGCAGATACCTCAATGTCGAATGTATCTAGTGGGGTTAAGTGATGCTTGCCACGATTCAATAAACTAATGGGTCACAGACCTTTTTATTATAGCTCCATCAAGCATTGTTGTCATTAAAGGACTGGTTCACTGATAATAAGAAAAAAATGAAAAGAAAAACATGTTTTGCAACTAAGTGATTTCTATGACAGTTTTGGTTGTAAGATGTACACTAGCTGTTACCAGCTGTTACTATACTCAGTATTTTTTTAAGTAAACCTGAATGGTATTATGATTTTATTGTAATTCTTACATTCACACCTTTGTATGAAACTCAATTATAATTAGACCTTTAGAACAGGTGCAAAAAGATCCCTGATATCCAAAGTGTAACTGATAACATTTTGCCATATGTAGTGGAAAAGTAATGCACACCAAGGGCTGTAGTGAGATGCTGATTACTGGATTTGGACTTGAAAGTAATGAAAAGTGATAAATAATAATGTCCACTGATATGTTGTATAGGCCACACCTTAGGAACACATGTGATAGTGATCAAACGATCATCCCCCATTGCTAGGCTGGGAACAAATGATCAAAAAGCCTTGAGTGACTTTGATTTAGAAAATAATACATACATTTAGTAGTGCAGGGTAACACTGTTTCATACCACATGTAAGGATTCAAATTTCACAAATATTTTTGTTGAATATCTCCCAAAATGTAAAAAAAAATAATAATAAAATGGATGCATTCTATGTGATTTCTGGTAGATATAAGGAAAAATTAAGCATCAGAAAAATATAAACACCTTTGTCTACATATCCAATAAGAGGAATCCATTACAGAAAACACTTCATAGTCATATCACAATTATAATCTATGGTGAATCCATGAGATGCCAGCATTCTTAAATGGTGGATCCAACAGTATTCCCTCTGCCGTCATTAGACTCAAAGCAAAGCAAACATTGGATTGATGGTAACATCCATTAACAGGTAGTAAGAAATATTTCATGATCTTCAGTTCAGTTCAGTTTTTTTTTTTTTTTTTTTACATTTTGGAAAGTATTTAACCAAAACCAAGTGCAAATATTAACCTGTACCTGTAGCAGCAGGTATTCTTTGCACTTTTGAGGCCTCTGATCGTTTGTTTCTACCCTCCTGATGGACTATCTGATGTGTGGCCTGTATAACATAAAAGTGCCTCTTCCTCAAGGCCTGAGGGCTTCAGTGTCATCAAATTAAAAACAGAAATGCATATGGGGCAGAGGGGCCTTTTCTGCTACTACCTATAAAAAGTTTTCCAGGCAATAATACTTATATTGAGTGCAACTTTTAATATATTAATTATAAAAGATGCTTTCAGGAAACTTTCTGCCAACACACCACAGAGAGGTCCCCACATTAGGCAGTCCAACAAAGACAACAAATTTTTTTGAAAGACATATTGCTGTAGAGTTTTTATCTTAGCATCAAAACATTTAACACAACACGCATCTAGGTGATTGTGTTAGTTCAGATTGTTATGCAAATAAGTGTATATTTAATAAGATTGGCTAATTTGCAAACTGAGACATAAAATTAATGTATGCAATAGACTGGACAAGTTTCATGGTGAAATGTATTGGCTAAATATTTGACACTATTCACTGTTTGACACTATGATGGGGAAGGTGAGCATCTGTTTGTGGAGATTAAGAACAAGCGGGGAATGTTCATATTAAAAGTCTTTAAACTAATTCAAGCTTTTAAGATTATTTTGCACAAAATACTGGACTTGCTGAGTTTCGGTTTGTTTGTTATGTTCCACTACTCTGACCCCTGGCTGTCAGTGACCACAGCAGGCTGGTACAGTTAACTGCCTCTCAAATCAAAGTGAGCCGCTCTAAATTCCAACACCTAATTGCCTCAAATTAATGTACATTCAAGCGGATTCATGAGGAGAAAAGATTTTTCAACTTCTCTCCCAACTGACATGTTTACGGATATATTTTTGTAAAGTGGAGGTCATGTGAACAGGACCTTTTTCTTCAAATTCTGCTGCATTGTGGGTTTTTGTTTTCTTCACTTGGCTTTAATAATCTTCCACAGAGGACAGCCTGTCTCTGAATGGTCCCTGCAGAGTTCCAGCCTTGATGTACCTCTGCAGGACAGATACAATCATGACTATTAGTCTGGGTTGGTGGGCAACACCCTGCTTGGTGTTGGGTGGTGTGTTCAGGTGTCATCTCTCTCCCAGCAGGGGTGTGGTGCATTCACAACCTGTACTGATGACAGGAATCCCAGGTGAGCACTGCTGACATGACCCGAGTGCTGACTTGTCATTAGAGTGATATCACAGGGCATGTTAACGAACGCACCCTGTTGTTTGTCTGGGTGGAGCTTCACAGGGCCAGGGACATTAAATAGACCTTACAAGACAGGGTCAGATAATTTACAGTGTATACTGCCATAAATGTCAGATTGTCAGCCAATCAGTGTTTCTTCTTCTGTGATGAACTCTCCTTCTGAAAAGAGGCAATCAATATGTTCTATCTGATAACAGAGCAGCATCAGTCTTGTAGCCCATCATGGTTGAAACACAGTTTCAATGGAAGTCAGTGATGGTTGACCCAAAAATAAAAGCTATTTGTTCACAAAGACAAACCACTTTTGCTTTCCTTATGTCCCCCCTGAAATCCAATACGCACCATTTATCACAGACCAGAAGACTGGGTGAACCTGCTGGGTCCATCAGACTCATTTTGTTCCACCAATCATTATTCATACATAACTATTTTACATTCTAGTGTACCCATACAGAAGCACAGTATATGTACATATATGTGTATATATTTGTAAACCAAATATGAAAACGATTATGGCCTTAGTATATAGAAATTAAACATTTTTCATACATGTATCACTATATACGCAGAATATGAATGTATGTAATAATCATTTATCTACGTATAAGTCACATATACAAAAGCCTGATATAGGGGCATTTATTAAGTATATTACATTTTCATATGGGAAGGTCCGTGATGTCCGAGTGAACTGAGACACATGCATTATATAATGTTGATGATATACAGGAGTAAATCTCATTTTGATGGAGACTTTTCAATAAAGTGTAAAGTAAAAGTGATACCATTATACAGTGTGATAAAAACCTCCCCTTTATCTTACATTTCATACAATAGTATGTCGCACATTTCTGTGCTTTATAATTAAGAGTATGAGAAAACCAATATCAATTTTAAGACTCTCTCAGACAGGATGTGGGATCAGTGCTGGGATTAGACAAATAATTTGGACAGGTGTTTGATTTATATGAAGAGCTCAATGTGCTCATTATGAATTCATTAAAAGCTTATTTCCGATTTCACTGTTGGATGAAATTCAGGCAACATTATGTCAATTTTTTTAACCTTAAAATAACAGCATACCTTGTAACAGGATCAATGGTGTCTCTGTTGCTTGTTTCTGCACTACATATCTTCAGTGAGAGGGTAGAATCACAAGTTTACATCAACATACAT